>NC_141910.1:28536250-28836666 GCF_057802395.1 Ceratotherium simum simum | reverse complement strand
TTATATTGTGAATGTCACAATTACCTTTGGGGGATAGTGCTACCTGGTAGGACATTTTTTTAGGCTGGGTTCCCTACATACAAATTCTGAGATGGAAAGTCGCATGCAGAAGTTTATTGGAGAGACACCTCTGAGGAAGTGAGGAAGGTAGGATTGGACAGCGGAGAAGTGATCCCATGAGGTTTCAGCTGAGGCCTCAGTCATCCAAGGGGGAATTCTGGAGTGTGGACGACCCTTTGGAGTTGTCCCAAATTGAAGCAAGGGGGCCAGGCTTTGTTTTCCTGTCTCCGCCAGTCATTTGATATGGGCTGCCTCCTAGTAGTGGGTATAAGTTTAGAAAAGGTGGTTCCTTACAGCCAAGAGGTGTTTCCAGCAAGGGATGCAGCTGTGAGCCAACAGCAGTTGATATTTGTGGCAGCTGGAGGATGAGAATGTTGACCCTGAAGAGGGACTCTTGATGGAACACAATAGTATGCACTACAATAATGTAAAACAGAATTAAGTCTTGAGATTATTCATGACACTCAGCTATTATTCAACCCATAGTTTGCATAATAATAGCTATTTTGTTTAAAAAGTCTAAAAGAATATTTTTTGTTGTTAGTCGATTCTGACTCCTAACGACCCTGTGTGCAGCAGAGGGGAACCCGGCCTGTTCTTTTTGCACCATCCTCTCACCTTCCGGCGCTACATCAGACAATGTTCTGCTGCTCTTCGTAGGGCCAATTTTTTCAGAAGTGGGTGGCCAGGTCCTTCTTCCTTGTCTGTCTTAGTCTGGAAGCTCCGCTGAAATCTGTCCATCACGGGTGACCCTGCTGGTATTTGAAATACTGGTGGCATCGCTTTCAACATCACACAGCTGCCACAGTATGACAGTCAACAGACAGGTGTTGTGGTTCCCTGAGTGGGAAATGAACCCGGGCAACGGTGCTGAGAGTGCCACCCAACCTTAACCACTAGACTACCAGGGCTGGCTAAAAGAATATTACTTTACCATAAATATTCTGGCATTTTATATCAATTGATTATCCGCAGTTGTATATTTTGGTGCAGGGAAATAAATTATTGTGTTATATTCACTTGTTAAACATTTTAATTATAACACCATTTTTGGGACTTTGTGGTTGGGGGCACTTTCTTCATTTCACTCTCAGGCTGCCATACTTGATCTCCTCTCACCTCACTGGCCACTCCTTTCTAGTCTCCTCTGATGACTTCTCCTCATCTAAGGCCTCTGAAATTTGGAGCACTTTAGGGCTTAGTCCTCAGATCTCTTCTTTTTCTTTCTTTCTTTCTTTCTTTCTTTTTTTTTTTTTTGGTGAGGAAGATTGGCCCTGAGCTAACATCTATTGCCAATCTTCCTCTTTTTGCTTAAGGAAGATTGTTGCTGAGCTAACATCTGTGCCAATATTCCTCTATTTTGTGTGTGGGACACTGCCACAGCATGGCTTGATGAGCGGCGTGTAGGTTTGTGCCCGGGATACGAACCTGCGAACCCCAGGCCACCAAAATGGAGCATGCGAACTTAACCACTATGCCATTGGGCCGGCCCCATCTTTTTGTCTTTTAAAAAACCTTACTTTCATTTCCTAAATGTTCCCATGCAGACTCATGGCTTTAAATATCATGTATACCTTGATGAATTGCAGATGTTTATCTCCAGCCTAGTTCACTTCCCTGAACTCCAGACTGGTACATCCAGATGCTTACTCAACATCTCTACTTGGGTATCGACACACATCTCAAACCTAACATGTCAAACCAAGCCCATAATTTTCTCCCACTCGCATCCCCTGCAAAACTGCTTCCTCCTGCAATCTTCAAAAATCTCAGTAAAGAACAGCTCCACTCTCCCAGTTGTGTGAAACAAAAATCATGGATTCATTCTTGAGTATTTTAAAGAAAATTTTGGACATTATGTCACTTCACTTATAGATACTTCATTGTGCATCGCTAACTCCTGACTTTTTTTTTTTACATAAACACCATGTCTAATAAAATTAACATAATTCTTTTAATATCATTTAATAACCAGTCTATATTCAGAAGTCCCTAATTGTCTCAAAGATGTCATTTTATAGTTGCTTTGTTCAGATCAGTCTTGAAATAAGGGAGAAAGTCAATCAACAAATAAATATAAAATACGTCAGATGGTAATCAATACAGCAGAGTAGAGTGCAGACGGTACAAAGTAGAAGAGACTAGTTGGTTGGCTATTTAATCCAGAGTGCTCAGAAAAGTCCTCTTTGATAAAGTAACATTTGAACAGAGATTAGAATAAAGTGTTTTAAGGAGGACATGGCCAATTGTGTCATATGCTACAAATGGGTTGCACTTAAGGTGAGGACTGAGAATTGATCTTCGGGTATGGTAACGTGGGGGTCCTCAGGGACGCTGACTAAAGCTGCGTTTGTGGAGCGGTGGGGGTGAAGGCGTGGCTGGAATGGGTTCAGGAGAGAACAGGAGGAGAGGAAGGAGAGAGAGTCAGCATAGACAACTCTGTAGACAAGTTGTACGTATAGGGGAGCTGGCAACAGGGGCATTGGCTGGAAGTCATAGAGTCAATGGATGATTTTTTTCCCCAGATGGGAGCTGTTACAGTATGTTTGATACTAATGGGAATGACTCAATAGGGAGAAAACATTGATGATGCAGGAGAGAGAGAGAACAATTGCTGGAAAGAAGGCCTTGAGTATGTGGATGGAGATGGAATCCAGTGTACAAATGCAGGAGGTGGCTTTAGACAGGAGGACTGACAGCGTATCCATAGTTACGGGGGAGAAGGCAGGATATGTGGGCACTGACGCTCGGAGGCCAGGAGGTGTGGTGGTAGCTGTGGTAGTTCTATTCTCAGTGAAGCAGAAAGCAGTCATCAGCAGAGGGATCAGGAGATGTTAGAGAGTCGAAGAGAGAGGAAAACTAATGAAACAGCCCTCTAAGAAAGTCGGAGAGTAAATGGCCTAGGGAATGTACTGGGACTTTATTAAAGGCCCATTTGAGGTTGGGGCCATGAATTTGCAGGGAGTATCTTTTGCATGGTTGTTTGTTTTTCTCCAGTCACATTTAGCTGCTGGATTTGACACAGGAAGACGGTTGGATTTAACTGGGCTGGAGTTTGGTCGTAAAGTACAGTGGAGGGAGAGAGGAGTTAAAGGTTTGAGAGTGTGTGCAAAAGAGTAATTATAATGATGGACCATGGAATATAAGCTGGGGAAGTAGAAAAGAGAGAACATGATGGGGCGTAATGAGCAGTGAAAAGGTGATCATTGATAGTAAGCTTCAGAAGGAGCATTGCGGGAGTCAAGGTATAGCGAGAGCGAACTGGAAAAACAGGAGGTGGTGGTAGATATAAAGCAAAAATATATAGTTAAAAAATAAGTGGAAATGTAAATTGGTATCATTCTTTTGGGGGGCAACATTGAAATATCTACCAAATGTTAAATGCCTTTGACCTAGCAATTTTTCTTCCTAGAATTCATCTAACAGTTATAGTTGCACATTTGCGTAGGAGATACCAGGGTCTTCTTTGCAGCATTGTTTGTAACAGCCAAAGACTGGAAACAACCTAAATATCTATCAGTAGAGGACTTAATAAATAAATTATGATACAACTCTAAAAGCTGTTATACCACACAGCCATTTCAAAAGAATGATTCAGAAAATCACCATTTTAAAACCTCATTGTAACAGATTCAAGCAAGGGTCATTGGTGGATGCTAACAACACTGAGTGAAAGGTGGCTGGAGAACAAGATATTGACATTGTCTCGAAGAATCACCCCACAGACTATTTATTAATTACAAAAGGAAAGGGTACGTTTGCATTGGAGAAATCTAGCTGACACTATCGGAACCAAATGATCATTAGCATCATCAACAATGAGACAAACTGGCATTATAGGTCTTTTTTTTTTTCATTTCAAATTGGTTCCTCTTTTTTTTTTGAGAAAGATTGGCCCTGAGCTAACATCTGTTGCCAATCTTCCTCTTTTTCATTTTCTCCCCAAAGACCCAGTACATAGTTGTAGAGCTGTAGCCCCTCTGTGCGGGACACCAACTCAGCATGGCTTAATGAGAGGTGCGTAGGTCCGAGCTCAGGATCCAAACTGGCAAACCCCCGGCCAATGAAGCAGAACGCACAAACTTAACCGCTACACCACTGGGCCAGCCCATTATAGGTCTTTTGATGTAATGCGATGGGAAATGCACACTTTTCCTATGATATTCTTACAAAAAATGTTTAACCTGAATCTAATCAGGATGAGGCAATTAGGTAAATCCAGAATGTAGGACATTCTACAAAGCAATTGCCTGGACTCTTCAAAAATGTCAATGTCATTAAAAACAAAAACAAAAAGCAAGGGACAGTAAACGAGACTAAAGAGATATTTCTATTATATGTAAAGAGTGAGCCTGGATTGAATTGTGAATAGAAAAAAAAGCTATAAAGGAAATTTTAGGGGATAATTGGGGATATTTGGGTCTGGGCTATGTCATAGGTATTATAGAATCAATATTACATTTCTTGGGTCTGATAATGGGATTGTGGTTTTGTAAGAAAATGTCCTTGTTCTAGGAGAAACATGCTAGTGGTGAATTGTCATGCTGTCTGCAATGTGCTTCCAAATGACAGCAAAAACAAGAGAGGTAAAGCAAATGTGGCAAAAAATTTTAATCATTTGTGAATCTAGATAAAAGGCATACAGGCTTTTGTTGTACTATTCTTTCAACTTTTTCTGTAGGTTTAATAATTTCTGATTGTTATGTTATTGTCACTGGAACCAAGATTTTCAGCATAAGTGAAAAGAGATGAAAATATAAAATCAAACCAGCCAAGTAAAACTCTGTAGAGGCCCTGTGGAAAGGAAAATGAAATCTTAATATCTAATTTTCTTATCAACAATATTTACATTGTTCTAATATGTCAATGATTGTTAGTGGTTTTCAATTTTTAGAAGCAGCCTGTGAACAAAACAGGGAAAACTTAAAAAATATGGTTATTAGAGAAAATATAAATGCCAACCTTTATAATGTGAAAGTAAAGGTATAAGCACAGAAAGCAGGAGGAAGAAGGAGGAGAAGAGCTGGAAGAAGAGGGGAACTAATCTCCTCACCTAATACAGTGATTTACCAGTAAATTAAGAAAGAGTAGTAAAGGCCCATTGTTGAGAATTAGGAAAGTAACCATCAATAAGGCTTGAAACAGAAACAGTCAAAGGTGGTTCCTTCTGGGAAATTGAATTAGGAGTAGGAGAGGGTCGGGCAATAGACTGTAGTTTTCATTATTAACCCTATTATATTGCTTTTTCCGTGTGTGATTATTGTGATAAAATGTTTTAAAATAGGAAATTTTAATAAAGTAAGGGGAATGGCTTACAATGCATAGTGCCTGTTTAAGTATAATAAAAACTCAGTTTTAAATGGTATCAGTTTCACAGAGATTCCAGAGTAGGATTTGTTATTAGAGGCTCTATCAGCAAGAACCTGAGAGGAGCCCCTTGTAGAGGGGGACGGCAGAGGTGATGGAGGAGAGGCAAAGAGGAAGGGAAGGGAGAGGAAGAAGGAGAGGGAGAGACAGAGAGGGAAATAAGTTTATTGAATATGTAAGGTTTAGCTGTCAGAGCAATTTTGAGTATGGTACAGTGTGTTAATCATATTATTCTCTATCCAGTGGTGTCCCAGCAACTAGGAAGTTGAGCCAAAGCTCTGGGGAAAGATTGCTATTAATTGAGAAGAAAGTGAACTCCCTGGAGTCTCTGAAGGTGTGAGATGCACAGAGCAGCGCTGCTCTGTAGACGTCTGGAGGTGACAGGGAACATTGCTCTCCTCTCAGCAGTCTAGGAACCCCTGCTGGACGGGTACCAAAAAGGATCCTCCTGGCTCCCACAGGACTCCTTGCACATGCAGTACCTGGAGAATTTAGAGAGAGATGAGGTCTTGCATTGCTGTGGGTGTAGGCTAAGCTAGAAAAATATTGTTTTCCTAATGTTATTATAACCCATAGTAGCCACAGCCTGGTGTGGCCATACAAACAAGCACAGCTGATTTTATAGCAAAAACATTAAGGGAGACAAACAGTATTACATTATGATTAAAGATGCATTTGAAAATGGAATGATAAATGCTGTAATGATAATTCTCAGATATAATCCAACAATAAAATAGAGTTTTGAATTGACAGAGATGCGAGGATAAACCTTTCTGGTTGCAGCATTACGGGGGCTAACAAGGGGGTAGATTATACTATTGTTCCCTGTTATTTGTTGCCCTGCCTATGAAAGGATTATGTTCACCATCCCATTGACCTCTAGTTTAGCCTTATGACTTGCTTTGGCCTATGGAATGTATGCAGAAGTGACATATGCCCCACATGTAAGCCGAAGTTTAAGACGTCCTGTGGTTCGGCCATGAACCAGCATGTCTCACATAGAGGCTGCTCCTTCAGTCTACATCCTGGAATGAAGATCACAGAACAGAGCTGTAGCCGACATGTGCAGTGAATGACTAATAAACCTTTGTTGTTGTGAGCCACTTGGATTTAGGGGGTTGTTTGTTCCACAACATAACCTAGTGAAAGCACTAATATGTAGCATAATCTTCAAACCCTTTTGCTACCAACACCTAGAAAGGCTAGTTGAATTATAACAAACATAATTTTAAATGCATATTTAAACTTCTTCAGGATCTCTAAATTAAGAGGATACTGAAACAAAGTGTGCTTGAAATGTTGCTGCAGTTATAAAGAGAAATAAGAAAAAGAAAAAGAGAAATGCAATAAATTAACCTAAAAAATCTAGAAAAGGAAATGGGTAATATCTTCATGGCAGCAAGAAAAAGGGAAATATTAAAAATAAAAGCAGAAATGAACAAATTGAGTAATAGAAAAGCAGAACACTAAATACATGTACCCAATGACTATATGGATTCATTTAAAAATTGTTTCTGGAATGTACCCCCTCCTTGTGGTCTCTCTCTCTTATTACTAGGTTTAATTTACAAACTGCCATAGGTTTGAAGTTCACTTTGAGAAAACTAATAAATTTTTGGTACATTAATTAATAACATTTCGTAACAAGGATTTAAGTTTACATGTAGAAACTATTTAAATTCTGAACAGATGTTTATATTCCTTTTAAAATAAAACAGAATATATTCTCCATCAGAAACTCTTTATCTTGACCAAAGTGGTGTTATGATCTAGTCAGTGTTTTTCAGTTGAGGGTTGCAATCTACTGGTGCATTGTGAAATCAGTTTAATGGGTTGAAATTTACATAAAAAGTAAAAGAGAATAGGGGCCGGCCCCTTGGCCTAGTGATTAAGTTTGGTGTACTCCACTTTGGTGGCCTGGGTTCGGTTCCCGGGTGTGGACCTACACCACTCATGGGCAGCCATGCTGTGGCAGTGACCCCCATACAAAACAGTGGAAGACTGGCACAGATGTTAGCTCAGGACAAATATTCCCCAAGCAAAAAGAGGAAGATTGGCAATAGATGTTAGCTCAGGGCAGATCTTCTGCAGTGAAAAAAAAAAAGAAGAAGAAGAGAATAGAATTGAAAATATCAGAGTGCAATGCATGTGTTACAGATAAGTACTGTTTCATGAAACATTAATTTCAGTTATATTGTATGTGTGTGGTGGAATGTGTGTGTGTCCTAGGTTGAAATCAAAATGTATATCTTACTGTAGGTGGGTTGGAATCAAAAATTTGAAAGTCACTGATTTAGGTCCCTGTAACCAAAAGTAACATTCAAAATATTTCACAACTGGTAAAGCTTGGGCCTAGCCCAGTCAGAACTGAAGCTGATTGCAATGTTGGAACAGGGAACTCTGCTATGCCAGGGGTTACCCCTTTTGTTACTGGATCGAGAGTTTCAAGGAACGAGTCAGGATGGCCAAGGCAGCAGTGGGCTTGGGGCAGTGGCTTCGTGGGTATACTAGTTTTCTATTGTTGCAGTAACAGATTGCCACAAACCTAGTGGCTTAAAATAACACAAATTTATTATCTTACAGTTGTTTAGGTCAGAAATCAGGCAGGTCTCACTGACCTGAAATCGAGGTGTTGATACAGCTGTATTCCTCTCCGGAGGCTGTAAGGGAAAATCTGATTCCGTGTCTTTTTCAACCTCTAGAGGCTGCTCACATTCCTTGACTTGTGGCCCCCTTCCTCTATCATCAACACTACGTCTCCCTTTCTCCCTTCTTCCATAGTCACGTCTTCCTCTGATCACAGCTGGGAAAAAGTCCGTGTTTAAAGATCCATGTGATCAGATTGAACCCACTGGATAATCCAGAATAATCTCCCCATTTCAAGATCCTTAATCACATCTGCAAAGTCCGTTTTGCCATGTAAGGTAACACTTTCACAGGTTCTAGAAGTGTAGGGAATGGACACCTTTGGGGACCATTATTGCCTACCACAATGGCAATGGAAATGTTTCATTATTTGACAGTAGAGCCGCACCTGTGCATATTGCCTGAAAGGAACTGAATACAGGTTGTCTGTGAAATGACCCCTTTGGAGCCTCTATGTAGTATGCCGTGAATGTGTCTTGAATGTTCACTCTGTTACCCCCAAGAGGAGAGAGGGGAAAGTTTAATCTACACAAACCAATATAACTTAATCCACTGCTTTCACCTCACCAGTATTTTCTTAGAAGAATTAACAATGAAATGGGTTGACTATTTCAGACCCAGGAGAACTGGGAGAGAATTGTTCGCAAACTTAAGAAAAGTATCTGATAGAAATATTCTTTTTTTTATCTTATGTGAAAATTTTAAATGCATATACATGAATTTATTTTTATATTAATTTTCATTGGTTTTATAGTATGCGTTTCATGATGACTGCAAGTGACAGCTTTAAAAAAATAGAGTTCCAGAAAGCCATTCCAACTTTTATAATCTAAACCATTTCAGAATTCTGAAAGAAGTCTCTGGAACAGCATTTCAGAGTGGTATCCCACAAAATACAATCATAAACTTAAGATGTCTATATACACAGACATATATATATATATATATATATATATATATATATATATATATATATGTATACACACCCTGGCAAGGAGCAAAGTTCATTTTAAAAGCTAATGTTTTAAGTTCATAAGATTTTTAAAATTAAATGTACTTTACTATAGAGTACAATTTTCAAAACAATCTGAGATCATCCATACATGTTTATCCACAGAGTTATCATCCTGCTCAGCATTATGCATTGAATGTTTTTTATGCCAACTAACAAAATAGGAATTAACTCATTTTTGAATCATACAAGCCACAATACCACAGTGAACTCTAACAAAGCACTTTGTGAATCAGAGTGAGGGTGGAGGAAATATTAAAAAGTTGAAAAAAAATCCATATCAGGTATCAACTGATGGTAATGTGAGCCTTTTACAAATGCTAGAGGATATGCCCAGGCGGAATGTGAAAGGAAGCTAATTTGGGGACATAACTCTATTATGCTGTTTCATTCAGTTGTCTAAAGACATTGAAGGATGCTAATTTATGTAGCTTTCGTATTTTTGGTGACTCATTTTTCTTTCTTTATAAAGGAGACTTTACATATAGTTAGTGAGCTAGATTTTTTTTCTTCTTATGAACTCATTGGCTTTTGCTACTCAGACAAAAGGAAAGGTTTTTCTTGTTGTTCCCCTACCTCCACCCTCAATTTTAGAGGCAAAACATTTTCTAATTGGAAAGATGAGTCTTTTTCAAAATCCATGCTGGCCTTTCATCCAGTTAGTTATCCACATGTCTGCCCCTGGACCTGTTCTGCTCTGTCCATTCCTCTCTTTCTCAGCCATCCTTGGCTCCCTTTCTCAGTCTTGTGCTACTGCCGTCTTAATAAGCCTCAATGGCAAGATTTCCCAAGAAATGATGGGAAAGACAGTGATTAGTGCTATGGACTTATCCAATCCATTCAGAAGTAAGTTTTTATATCAAATGTAATTGATTAAAAATGATTGTCGGGGCCAGCCCGGTGGCATAGCGGTTAAGTGCGCGCTCCGCTTCAGCGGCCTGGGGTTCACAGGTACAGATGCCGGGCGTGTACCGACGCATCGCTTGTCAAGCCATGCTGTGGTGGCGTCCCATAAAAAGTAGGGGAAAGTGGGCACGGATGTTAGCCCAGGGCCAATCTTTCTCAGCAAAAAAAAAAAAGAGGAGTATTGGCATTGGATGTTAGCTCAGAGCTGAGCTTCCTCACCAAAACAAAAAAAGTTTATCATCTGCCTAATTGATAATATTATTGTGCCAATTATTTTTCTGTTGGCGCAATGTCACAGTCTCCCTTCTCTACTCTATAATTGCAGGGGCTGGAAGCCTGTAACTTCATTCCCCAGAATCCTTTACCAACTGGCTTCTGGTCAGGTTTCGCCAATGGGAGTCACTGGTGGGAGAAAAGAAGAAGCCATTCTAGTCTGGTACCAGTGGTAGAGGTGTCTCAATGGCAGATTCGGCATTGACCACATGGTGCCCCTTCTGTGAAGGTGGAATTCCTGCGCTGGCCATACTGTAACCTCTGGCAGCAAACGCAGCCGGAGGACTCCAGCCTAAGAGTGGTGGTAGCAGCTTTCTCATCTCTGGGTAACATTCCTTTTTTCTCCCTCTTTCTCCTCTAGCCCTTTCAACACCTTTGTAACTGTTTGCCAGAATTTAATCCCTTTCTGTTTGAACTATGTACAGTGGTTTCTGTTTTCCTGACTGGACTGAGTGGACTGATGATAGATCAAACTATTCCCTAAACCTCCAGTGCTTGGGGAAATCAAGATGTTTATAAGTGAAAATAGTGTAACATTTCTCTGGAAACCATTCCTCCCCATAAAATGTTATCAAGTAAATTTTATGCAGTTCTTAGTCCTAAGCACATGAGGCTCCACCCAAATGCAATGGATCATGACGTTTTACTGAGTTCTGTTTCAGGGGTACAAATGGGATACTCAGTGTGTGGTTTGGACACCCTGAAAAGTCACTGTGGGCAACAGTGAAAGTCCTTAGCTTGTGGCCGATACAAATAGCTAGGTTTATCTGCTGTTCAGAGATACCCTAGCCTGAGATGTCAGGCTCTGGTAGTTCCTTGAAAATGTATTGAAAATATTTAGTAATTTGCAAGTAGGGAAGGCTGTTGGTCAGGCAATAGAAAGTTTAGGCACATCGCTGAAGTTGGAGTGGTGTTTTAGGTGCTGTCCTACCTAATTCTTCATCTGTTTGACAAATGTGTCCAGTAGGACCCTCTCAAAGTCTTTTTCCAGCCTTTGTTTCACAGGGGATTTGGGAAGGGAAACCCCAAAGAGAATGGTGTTAATTAGGGTTAGATTTCCTGTGAGTGGTTGAGGTCACATTGGAGAGGGTACCTGTTGTTGCCATGATTTCTGAGCTTCTCAAATTCTCCACTCTAGGACCAGATGATGCATTTATCTGGGTGAATCTTTAATGTCTGTCTCCCCCTTGAGGTCTGTTTTTGCTCATCATTATACCCTCAAGGCATAGCAAAGTGCTATATATAATTCATTCAATCAGTCCTTCATTCATTCAATTAACATTAAATGCCCATTTTATTGCCAACACACCAACATAACAATAACCTCTTCAAAAGTTTCAGAAGTATATGGCAACAAATTTTGGACACTTTTAAGGTGACTTCTCCTCTAACAAAATCTTCCCTATACATCCTTGAATATCTAAGCAGAAATTGCTATTTATAAATTGATTTGCAGATACTCTGGAGTGTGATTTGCCTACGTTTTCCTGACTGCTGACAAGAGCCCGTTGTCTATATCTGACAGCTGAGTGCTCACAATTCCAGTGAGTCTCATCAGACTTTAATGAACATAATATGTATCACGTGAATAGGTATTACTTTTAAGAAAATAGACAATAGGGGGCCGGCCCAGTGGCATAGCAGTTAAGTTTGCACACTCTGCTTCGGCAGCCTGGGGTTTGCCAGTTCGGATCCTGGGCGTGGACCTACTCACCGCTCATCAAGCAATGCTGAGGGGGTATCCCACATAGAAGAGCTACAACTCTACAACTACGATACACAACTATGTACTAGGGCTTTGGGGAGAAAAAAAAAAAAAGAGGAAGATTGGCAGCAGATATTAGCGCAGGGCCAATCTTCCTCAAAAAAAAAAAAAAGAAAAGAAAATAGACAACAACAGAAACTTCCATTTTGGGGAGAGGAATATAGAATAAAGAGTTTGGTAAAATGCTTAGAAATAAGGTAAATATATAAAATTGAAATAACATTTCTGTATACCAACAATACTCAATTTGAATTATGTAATTAAAAAGGTATCCTAATTTACAATAGCAGCAGACATGAATATGTGTTAATGACTTTTAGTGGAAAATACCAGTATGAAAAAAATTAGAAGATTTTCCTGAAAGATATTAAGCACAAGAAAAGTGGTACCATATTTTAGAAGACTAATATTTTGATGTCATTCTCCCACAATTAATTAATATATTTAAAGCAATTAGGCAAAATTCCAATAAAAAATAATTTGGAAGAACCTGAAAAAATAATTCTGAAATTTATTGAAAGAATAAATAGGTAAAAATAGCTAATATTCTTAGTTATCATAAAAAATGATTTAACATTTCATTAATTTTAGAACTGTAATCATACAAAAATAGGTAACAAAGGGATTGCCTTGGGGCTGGCTCCCTGGTGTGGTGGTTGAGTTCTGTGTGCTCTGCTTTGGCAGCCAGGGTTCATGGGTTTGGATCCCGGGCGTGAACCAACACCACCTGTCAGCCATGCTGTGGCGGTGACCCACATACAAAATGGGGGAAGACTGGCAACAGATGTTAGCTCAGGGTGAATCTTCCTCAGCCAAAAAAACAAAAAAAGGATTGCTGCATGTTTTATATTATTTTCTGTGTTCACATTATTATTCGGTCAGCAAAATGTTTCCCTAAGAAAAAATGCAAACTTAAATTTTATATCATAAACTGTGAGTGGGTAATAAGGTAATAAGATTATATTTTATCAAGATGCTAGACTAATCTCAGTTACTGATCTGAGTGAGGAGTAGCGTCTTGTGCCACACTTTCCTGAAGAGTTCATGAGTTGCCTCTCTCACCACACTTCGAATGGCCTCCACCACAGACTAAGCATCTTTATAGGGAATTTTCTCCAAGATAGAAAAACATATATTTCAAAATATGAATTCTTGTTTTAAGAACCCAGCCAGTCCATTATTGAAAACATCAAGTTTTCAGTATCTGGATTCCAGTGACAGATTTCATTTAAAAATAGCTTTTAGGGGCCTGCCAGTGGCGCAAACGGTTAAGTGCACGTGCTCCGCTTCAGCGGCCCGGGGTTCGCCGGTTCGGATCCCGGGCGCACACCAAGACACCGCTTGTCAGGCCATGCTGTGGCGGCGTCTCATATAAAGTGGAGGAAGATGGGCATGGATGTTAGCCCAGAGCCAGTCTTCTTCAGCAAAAAGAGGAGGATTGGCAGATGTTAGCTCAGGGCCAAACTTCCTCACAAAAAAACAAAATAGCTTTTAGTTTTTTATATTTAGGCAGCTACCATTATTCTCAATTACTGATGATTATGACTTGAATGATGAATTAACTTATTAAATGATGAAGCTTTAGCTTGAATGAATGGTTGCTCCAACCTCTCTAAAAATAGTACTTTGTGATCTGTTAATCAAAAGATAATTCACTGAAATATTTCCTTGATCCTCCTAGGTCATTTGAAACCATAAAACTTTTCAAGTACACATTCAAATTGCTCCTACAGAAATACAAGAAGCGACACTTGCAGGATTGTTACAATTGTATAACCACCAAATCTTAAAATTTTAATAATAATGGAGCTGGATGTGGAGATTACATGTATAACTGGTGCATACTGAAGTGCATATTTTTAGCAAGTTTAAAGTGTAATTACAGTAATGGATTCAGTAAAATGGCTTCATCTTTGAAAAGCAGTTCAATGATATAGCTGCAATTTCCATACTAAAGTGCCAATTCTATTCTCATGGAAGTTCTCATTAAATTTTTTTTACAAATTCTTCTTGATCATTTTTCACCCATGAACATTTTATTGATATAATTATCCATGGCAAAATGTTCACGTCCAATATTTAAACCAAATCACTTTTTTTCTAAAGGAACTAACAAAAATTCAGTAGGTTTGGATGCAAAATTAAAAGACACCTAATACCAAGCTAAAAGCATATAAACAAAGAGGAACAACAACAACAACAAAATGCCAATGACAGGAAAAACAGATACTTCTCAGAATAGCAAAAGACGGTGGCCCAGATAGGAGGTAAGTATGTATTAAACCAAGTTTTTAAAATGCAAGTATAAATAATTTTGGAGAAGTGAGCAGAGACTGATATTGATTCTCAGCTGTCAAAATACTAGCAAGTGAAATTTATTTATGCATGATAAGGAAACGTTTAGTGGTGAAAACATTCTGGGTTTTTAATGTATCCATACTGATTAAATGTCATACTTTGAAGCTTTGCTGTCCAATATGGTAGCCACTAATCAGACGTGGCTGCTTAAATTTAAATTAATTAAAATTAAATAAAAATAAAAACTCAATTCCTCATTTACACTAGGCACATTTCAAGTCCTCAGAGCCACAGTGGACATAGGGACACATTGGACACACAGAAATAGAACACTTCCGTCATGGCAGAAAGTTCTGTTTGACAATGCTGTAATCCATCACGAGGAGAAGAGTCATAATGAAGCTTTACCAATATTATTCGTCTGGAAGTTTACCACAACTACTTTTTATTATCCAAGCTATGAATTACTTCTAGAGGCAAGATATACAACTAGCTAAAACACGGGTCAAATTCTTTACTGCTTCCCCCCCCCAACAAAGACTTTCTTGGAATATTATTATCTACCAGCACCTAAGAAATGCAATAGCTTATTGCAAAAAGTATATAGGCAGCAACTTTTGACTTGATGTAACATTTGAGATGCTGGATCACTAGGCATAATTTTATTTTCTCCATGATTGAGCAGAACAGCCGAGAAAAATAAAAGATTTTGTCTGCTTTATGTAATAGCATAATCCATAGCACACCCAGACAGAGATAATTTTTTATAATGGGTTTGATAGGTGTTTCTTTAAGATGTTGGGGTGGGAAAAATAATCTTTATTACAGTTCTTTAAGGTTTTGAATTATAAAATATCTCTACTGTAATAGAAGCATTTATTTATTTTCATTTTTAAATTTTAAAAATAGCATTCTTTTCGGAACTGCCTTAGGAATGTAATAATAACAAAATAGATAAAAATCACTACATATTTATTCTAGAACATAAGATACAGAAAATGATTAGATGCTATGCAATTCTTTTATGAGCTAAACATAGCTCTGACACTATAATCCAATAAAGATGTGACACACCAAAAAAATTTATAGACAAACCTTACTTATGAATATTAGACACAAAACAAATAAAATGCTAGCAAACCTAGTCCAAAATATATTAAAACTTTAAGGCATTGAGGTCAAGGAAAATTTACTTCAGACTGGAAAACTGACAATATAAGGAAACGTTAATAAAATAACTACATCAATTGATTTATTAGAAAAATCATATGATCCTCTCAGTAGATGCTGAAAGGCCACCAGATGAAATTCAACACCCATTTATACTCGTAATAAAAACATATTATTATATGAAGTTAAAATAAACATGATGAATATTCCAAATAAAAAGTCAATTATACATAGTAAAGATACATTATTTATCATTATTACATATTTCATATTTTTATGTCATTTTTAGCCATTGTAATGAAGTATGAAACAGAAATAAGAGAAACAGTGAAAAGGCAACACAAGAATTTTATATATTTTTCAGATTATATAATTGCAGTGCAAGAAAATTCAAAAGAACTAACTCATAGCTTTTTCTTAGGAATACCGAGATTAAACATTAACTCTGCAGAAGTCAACATATTTCTGTAAAATCATCAAAATCCAGTTAGAGTATACGTAAAGTAAACCCGTTCCCAAGCAAAATTCTTAATGTGTGATGTGCATCATCTTTAAAAGGAAAACTGCAATCCTTATTGAGAGATATAAATGGAAACAAATAAATGAGGAAAACATCATGTTCTTTCATGGCAAAAATAAATATCACAAAGATCTTGATTTTTTTCAAATTAACTTATAGGTTTGATGCAATTCCAGTTAAAACGTTATTTTTGGAGGCCTTAAGAATGATAATAAAATTTATAGGAAAAACCAAAAAAAACCATAAAAAGATATTTTATCTGATAATAAAATACATCAAATAATAAATTACATTACTATCAGATAATTAAATACATTACTGTGGCTTAAAACAATGCCTTTGACTAATCTCCCCTCCCCGAAAAACTGATAAGAAACCAAGTTCCCCAATACCTCTGGGCCACCCTGAAGCTGGGTCTTGGTAGGTGTAGATTTCTTCTCCTTTTTCTTTTTTCCCTATGGTCTGCCATCTGGTGGCCTGAATCAGCAACTGTATGTTTCCACTGCCGCAAGAGGCCTAGGGTTGGCTGTTGCTGCTCCTTTAGTTTACACTTTAACTGGTTAGCCAAAGAATTAGAGGTGAGTGCCTGGGTCAAAGGGCACTAAATGACATCTTCCAATCTTACTTAAAAGCACTCCGATATAAAATGACATGATGTCTGGGAAAAATGTTGATCATTGTTGAAGCATGGTGTTTCTTTTGTGCATGTTTGCAAATTTGTGCAATAAAAAGTTAAAAATAGAAACAAAACAAAAAATCATTGCTCTCACAAACATAGATGGCCAATTAATATATGAAAGAAGCTTCAATTTCATTAACCTTTAAACACAGGCAAATATGGAAAAGCAAGTAAAACAAGTAAATATTTTTTACCTTTCAGATTTAAAAAAAAGCATTAAAACACTAATAGTTTTTAGTGCTGAAAACATGTAGAAAAATAAGCACATGATCTTTTGGTGAGAGTATCAGTGGTATTGCCTTTTGGAGGGCAATTTGGTGATACTGATGGAAAATTTTCTTGTTCCAAAAATGTTCCATATCCTTCCACCCAAAATTCCACTTCTCTTTTATGAAACTACTCAGGCAAGAATGCAAAAATGCATGTACACTGATGTTTGTTGTAGCATTGTTTATAAGAGCAAAATACTGGAAATGAGCATGAATAAGATACTCATTAAATAAAGGTACATCTATATAATGGAATGCCATGCATTTAAAAGAATAGTCTCTTTGTATTCATATTGAAAGATATCCTTGGAAAATGAAGTAAAACTAAGTTGTATAAATGGGAATGCCCTGATTTTGGTTAAAGAAGATAATAATATATGTTAATATGTGCATTTAAAAAAAATCTGGAGGCCAATAATCACATAATTACAGTGGTTGTCTTTAGTTAGTAGGAAAAATAAGAGACTTTCACTTTATTCATTTTATAGTTCTGTAATGTTTAAGTGTTTTCCAATGCAAATATATTACTTTTCCAACAGAAAAAGCAATAGAGATAAAATTTAAAAATGAATAAATAAAAGGATGCTTCCCTACCATCCTTAAAAAATGTTCCAATATTAAGCCTAATTCTCTACTTCCTCCCACATTAGGACAATTCCCATTCCGGATGGTTCCAGCTCTTCCGAAGGTGGGAGAGGCTTCTGTCATCCTTTTTTTTTTGAGAGTCTTGATCTCAATGTCCTGGGCTCCAAATATGAATCTTGAAATTTTCTTTACCATTTCTCTCAGAATATTCTGAAAGAAACTAGAGCAATAGGACACTCAGTGGCTTCCTTACTATGCCAGAAGCCCAAACTATCGAGTTTATTAAGCTCAAAGTAGTGGCCTTCACGGTGGGTGCACAAGATGATCCACTGGCACTCAGGGAAAAATATCAGGATTTCAACCTGTATATATATGTATATTTTAAAGATTTTATTTATTTATTTATTTTCCCCAAAGCCCCAGTAGATAGTTGTATGTCATAGCTGCACATCCTTCTAGTTGCTGTATGTGGGATGTGGCCTCAGCATGGCCTGAGAAGCGGTGTGTCGGTGCGCGCCCGGGATCCGAACCCGGGCCGCCAGCAGCGGAGCGCGAGCACCCAACAGCCAAGCCACGGGGCCAGCCCCTAGCAATTTCTTTATGAAAGGAGGAAACTGGCAGAACAAAGGTGGGACTTCTATTTTCAGCTGGTTTAGGAGACAGAAAAGCAGAACAATAAACCACAGTAATCCACCTCTGGTGTCACAAAATTTTAGCCTAAGAATGATGTTCTTCTTTGCTTTTACCCCTTTGCTTTTTACCCCTTTTAATGGAAAAACCACACCACTTTACCACACCCATTTCTAGCAAGTGGTGTTTGGAGCATGGCTATCCACTAAGAAAAATAATTAACTTGTTACCTCCCATTTCAACTCTACATGGAAAATATAAAACTTCTATACAGCAAGACACAATGAACTAAATTAAAAGACAAACGACAAACATGTCATTGCAACATGTGACAGAGTTAAAATTCTTATAATAATGTATAAAAAGTTCTTACAAATTAATAAGAAAAAAGAACATTCTAATAAGAAATAGTTAAAGGATACGAAAAGATAACACAGGAAGAAACACAAAGGCTAATCAATGAAACAATGCTCAATTTCAAATTTAAGAATGCAAATTAAAATTATGTATCTTTTTTAACCTAGTAGATTGGCAAAGATATTTTTCAAAAAGATTTTAAAAAATAGGTTCACTACTTTTCCCTTTGGGAATTTATTCATAGGAAATAATGAGACTAGGGTTCAAAAACGTATGTGCAAGTATGTTCATTACAGAATTGTTTACGAGTTTAAAAAATTGAAGTAATTTAACTTAGCAATTGAGGATTGGTCAAATAAATCAAGGTATATATATTCTTTCACGTAGCAATTCTGCTAGAATCTACCCCCTGGAATAGTCCATAAAACCAACAGTTCTTAGAGGCACAAACATGTTTATTTCAGCAGTTTGTAGAAGGGAAAAAATGGCATGGCACACCCACACGATGAAGGGAGCAAAAAAACCCTGCATACTAATGATCACATTTATGCATCCAAGTAAGATATTGTGTGTACATACACAGACGAAATAAAAATAACAAAATGGTAGTTTATAGAATATTGTGCAGCTGTAAAGGATAGTTTTATATTTTCATAGGAAAAGACCATATATGAAGAGAAAAAAGTTTCATAACTGTACATATAATATGACCCCATTTATGTAAATATATATAAAGCTGTTTGAAGATATTTTGGGAGCCAAGTACCTTGACGATGACCTTTGAAGACCCACTCCACAATGGACCCCCATCTAAAACTTGAGTTGGTGTTATTAGATATAAGATTTGGTTACATAGACATTTACTTAAAGAAATATTAATTTTGATATCGCCCTTGAAAAGCTCCCAATTCTAGTTTTTCTAACTACGCATGAAAGGTTCAAGAGCTGCCTGGAGCTGCCCAAGGCAAACTTCAGAGCCAATCAGCAAGTCTTACAGAGCTACTTTGCTCGGCTTTGTATTTTCAAACAACCCTTTAATTACAAACATTTCTGGGCCAGCGCTTCTGAAAATGTGGGGACTGACGGGCTGCGGAACTGAAGCCCCTTCAGTCAGGGGCCAGGTAACTGTAGGCCCTCACTGCGACGTTTCTAAACCTTCGCTCCCACGCACTTCTCAGAAAAGGGTACAAGAACATTCCTTCTAGGACCTCCAGCCAATGGTGACACTTCTGCTCTCAGCCCTAGCAACTCCGGGCCAATGGGCGGAAGGCTATCTTTCGAGCCGCTACTGTTCTTTTCCAGCCAATCGTAAACGTTCTTCAAATGCCCTTCTCCGAGATGCGCAGGCTCCTGGGAAGATGGCTTCACTTCCGGGCGGCAGCGAGGGGCGGCTACGCGTGTTGCCATAGCGACCATTTTACGTTAACTGCTTTGTAGCTTCCTTCCAGGCGGCAGGGCGACCGCGGGGGAACTCTTTCTTCTCCCATTCCTCCTGGGCCCCCTGCGGCCGGAAGGCCTTCGTAGGCTCCGGGGGTCTGGCCTAGGGTTCCGCGGCGCCCCGCGTGGGGGCGGAGGGATGGCTGCGGAAGAAGAGGACGACGTGGAATGGGTGGTGGAGAGCATCGCCGGGTTCCTGCGAGGCCCGGACTGGTCCATCCCCATCTGGGACTTCGTGGAGCAGAAATGTGAAGGTAACACCTAGAGCCCGAACCAACAGTCCTTTCCCTCCTCTCTCACACCAGCAGTCGGCAGGGAGGTGGTCACCACAAACCATGTCTCATCCGCCGCCTCTCCACCCCTGTCCGCCAGGTGTAGAGCTGGATTGTGGGAGATATTGCTGTTACTGCGCCAGTGTTTTCCTTCACGGAACTGAAAACGCAGACCGCGACTTCCCTCCCCGTGGGCCCAAGCACACGTCCGAAAAACATGAGACTTCAATTCTCTGTTGGGTCTCTGACCCCGTCCTGCACGTTTCTGGCCTGGCAGGTGCACTGTTTGGGTGGGCTTCAACAGCTTTCCCAAGGACTTGGAAGGAGAGGCGTCAGTTTGCCTCTGAGTTCCTTCTGATCCCAACAGTTGACCGCAAAGGGGGGCATGTGATTACTCCTGCAGGCCCAGAGCCGGTGATCCGGGGGGCCTGTATGTATTCCCTTTATGGAGCTCTGTGACTCTCGGCTGTACCAAAAATGGGGGTATCTTCTAACAAATGAGGTATATAAACGTGACATAATATTCCCTGTGGGGGAAGGGCACCTCCAGGTTCTGAGGAGCTCTGCATTCACTTCTTGGGGACAGACCTGAGCCCATGCACGCAAAAGGAACGAGAAACCACGTCCTACGAATGAATTCCAACTGTTACCGTGGTTGTTTAGCTGGGCAAGACTTTGAGGGTAGTAATATCCATCAATCATTTGAACGTCTGTCCCACGTTGGAGGGATTAGACTTGTTTTGTAGGGTTCATTGGGTTAGAGCTAGGGTCAGTGGGTACAAGCTACAGGGAAACAAATTTCTATGAAGGAAGTGCTTCATAACAGACTGTATCCCAGATGAGTTAGTCAGCCTCAGAAGATAATGAGTTCCCCAGGCACTAGCGGTGTTGGAATGGACATGACAGCAACTTAGTGGAGATGTTATAGATGGGGATTCTATTATCAAATGGTTGGTTGTCCTGGAGGACCTTTTAAGAGTCCTTTCAACTCTAAGATTCCATGAATCTGGTAAAGATAAAAGTTTGACCACGGAATCTTTTCATTACATTCTCATTGCCATAATCCAAATTCAAATAGTTTTTATTAGGTATTGTTTTTACAGGTAACTTTTTAAGAAGTTCAAAATAATTTTTATTTGTGCTTTTTTTAAGAATTTAAAATACTATTATGAGACTGATGAAGCATGTGGAATTCTGACGTCGTTTAGGAGAAAAAAATATGTCACCTTTTGATTCCATTTACCTCACTGAGACTAAATGCTGAAATGGAAAAACGTTAAAGCATTGTTCTTCCTTTTATTCCCAGACATCAAAAGTGGCTGGATGTTGGTAATAACACACCTGATTGTGTAATTTTACAGGGAAGCAAATAATCCTCAGACTTTTGAACGTGTAATGTAGTAATTTGGATCCAGAATTAACTGAAAACAGCTTGAGTAGCTGCTCTATTGCGTATATGCCTGGTGTTATTTAGAGCAGATGCCAGGAGAAATGGAAGTAACATCCCAAGCAAACTTAAAATAACAGTGTTTGTACTTCACTGACCTTGGGTTGTGAGTGTGTTGTTTTCCACCTCAGATAATTTAAAGATTAGTTTTGTACAACTCTGTGATATCAGCATTTTTTTCAACATTTACTGAGTGTCTTTGGGCTGGAAGCTGGGGATAGAAAGATGAGTAAAACAAAATCTTTGTGCGTGAGAAGTTTATAATTTAGTAGGAAAGACAGGCAAGTAAATATAATTTAAATATAAAGTGGCAGATGTTATAATAAAGGTAGGCACATGGTGTTGTGTGTTATAAGAGTTCAGAGGATCTAACCAGAGGAAGGGATCTAACCAGCCTAGGAGTTGGGAGTGGGGGCCAGATCATGGAGAATGTGCCACTTGCCATGTCTGGAAGAATGGTTGGGAGAAGGGGATTGGGATAAAGGCAAAAAGATCTAGGGACAGACAGCTTGAGCGAAGGCTTGGGGGTTTGAAGCACTGTGTGTGTTATGTTTGGCGGTATTCCAAGTAATTATGTATTGTTAAGAGTGCGAAGTTTGGGTTTTGGAGTGGTGGAACATGGGATCCAATCTTGGAGGGTTTTGTCTGGCCTTCTAAGGACTTTGCGCTTATTCTCTAGGCAAAGAGCAGTCAGTGAAGAGTTTTAAATAGAAAATTTAGGGGCCTGCCGGGTGGTGTAGGGTTAAGTTCGTGTGCTCCTCTCTGGCGGCCTGGGGTTCCCTGGTTCGGATCCTGGGTGCAGAACTATGCACCACTCATCAAGCCATGCTGAGGCGGTGTCCCACATAGAAGAACTAGAAGGACCTACAGCTGTGTACTGGGGCTTTGGGGAGAAAAAATGAAAAAAGGAGGAAGATTGGCAACAGATGTTGGCTCAGGGCCAATCTTCCTCAAAAAGAAAAAAATTTACATAAGTTAGTTTTGCATTTTAGAAAGCTCATTCAGGGGGAATTAAAAAAAAAAGTTTATTGTTTACAATTCATGAATTTGTCCTGTTTCCCTAATTAGGTTGTAGCTGCTTGAGGGAATATACATCTTTCTAATCTACATTGTGTCACATGTATGATCATTCAGTAAACATTTGTTTTGGTTTTATTTATTTTAACTTCATTATTGATTTATACGTAACAAAAATAGCCTAGTCACTTCAAGTAAAACTCTCGTCAACAAAGTCTCAGTATGATAAAATAATCGGGAGCCTGTTGTAAAAAGAATGTTTAAAAACTGTTAACAGGGCCGACCCCGTGGCTTAGCGGTTAAGTGCGCACGCTCCGCTGCTGGCGGCCCGGGTTCGGATCCTGGGCGTGCACTGACACACCGCTTCTCCGGCCATGCTGAGGCCGCGTCCCACATACGGCAACTAGAAGGATGTGCAGCTATGACATACAACTATCTACTGGGGCTTTGGGGGGGAAAAAAAAAATTATAAAAACTATTAACAATAATATTCCATTAAAAGTTTATAAAGAAATTGTTGTCTTATTGATTGAAAAGTAGCAAATTAGTGTTTGTATTACATATGAAGTAGATCTTAGGTAGGAAAAAAACTTGTTTACAATGAACACTATATATATATAATTTTTATACTTTATATGTGTGTATACATACTTTTTATACTTTATATGTATAAAAAAAGTATATACATATAGATATACAAACATATATGTATATACTTTTTTTCTTTTTAAACCCAAGAATTCAAAGTTAAAGAGCTAGGTAATAAAAAGAATAGTCCTATTTGTAAGATGACATATTTGCATTAAGGAAATGATTTGTTTTCTTATACTATGCAATATTTTTCTTTTAAATTTAGTTTTTGATGATGAAGAAGAAAGCAAATTGACCTATACAGAGATTCATCAGGAATACAAAGAACTGGTGAGTATTTTTTTTCACTGATTTTTAAAGGTAATTAAAATAATAATTTTAGTTCTTCTAAATTAAAAAAGTGGATTTTCCATTAAAATTCTTTACTTAAAAAAAAATCCAATCTACCCTAATAACTACCAGTTGCGTCAGGCTCCAACAGTTCTCTGAGCATCTCATCGTTATGACTTCTTACCTATTCTACTCTAGAATCTAAGGAATGGATTTAGGACAACTAATTTACCCTTAAAATGCATCTAGTCTTGCATCTCATCTTTAAATTTTATTCTTATTCTTCTGCTAATGCATCCAGGGAAGTGTTAATTATTAATTTAGCCATGGTTGTCTTGTGATTTTTAAAAATGCCTCTGGGTGGCAGAAGAGTTGTACCATATTGAACGTCATAATCCTGACTTCACTTATTTATAGTAGAGGAAATAAAATTTCATTTAATTCTATGCAGAAATTTTAACTTTCTGTTGTTTGTTTTTTCAGTGAAAGACATTGTCACTGTCATGTAATATAATTTTATGTAGATTAATAATTGCAAACAAGCATTTGATTATACTTCTAAATTCAGTATTTAACATGAAAACTATCATTTGGAATTTTTCTATGTACATTATAAAAGTTAAGCTTTCTCTTCTTAGGTTGAAAAGCTGTTAGAAAGTTACCTCAAAGAAATTGGAATTAATGAAGATCAATTTCAAGAAGCATGCACTTCTCCTCTTGCAAAGACCCATACATCACAGGTTTTTGCTTTTCTATTATTCTGCTAACATAGTTTTAACACATAAAATGCCCAGGGTTTCACTTAAATTTGCTATGTTTGATTATCAAAGTATAATATTCTAGACATTGTGAGAGTGAAAAGCTAATTTATCACATTTGGGTTCTTTTTTGTTTTTTTTTTAAGGAAGATTGGCCCTGAGCTAACATCTGTTGCCAGTCTTCTTCTTTTTTTCCCCTTTTTCTCCCCAAAGCCCCCAGTACATAGTTGTATATCCCAGTTGTAGGTCCTTCTAGTTCTTTTGTGTGGGATGCCGCCTCAGCATGGCTTGATGAGCAGTGAGTAGGTCTGAGCCCAGGATTGAACCGGCAAACCCTGGGGCCGCCGAAGTGGAATGTGTGAACTTAACTGCTGCGCTGCTGGGCCGGCCCCCACTTATGGGTTCTTTTTTATAATTACCTTGAGAAATGATAATTTGAGGCATTAATGAACTGATGCAATTAAAAAGGAACCTTCTGAACTCAGAACTATAGTAGATCACAGAGTTTATTCAGAGTACTGTTTTATTTATATAGATCTCTAACAATTTTCCACCTCCCCCTTATTTTAATGTTAGCAGATGCACAATATGCAGTTCCTGGGGCTTCCTTCTCTTGGAACTATTTTTATTGTCTCATTTGTGCAGTGCTTGGCTGAAGTTGGTATTATGTGTTTTTATAGCTAATATTTACTGAGGGCTCATGCTAGCTGCTGTTTTAGGCACTTGACATGTATTATCTCATTTAATCTTCCTGACACCCTTTAAGAAATTGGTATTATTTTACTTCCATTTATAAATGAGAAAACTGATGCACAGATATATTAAGCAACTAGTGCAAAGTCCACAGCTAAGTGAGTAGTAGAGCCAAGATACCAGGCCAGGCACTCCAGCTAAGAGCCGTTACTTAGAGGCTGAGGACAGGGCTATGTTACTACCACCCAATTAGCCTTCTTCTCCAAAATTGCTTTAGCTTTCCATCTTCTGCCAAGTAAACTATAATTCCTTAGTGAGATGATAGTGAGGATTGTCTATGATGTGACCCCTAATTATATTTAGCCTTTTTCTCTGGCTATAGTTCTCCAATACATTATGTAGTACACTCTTCCAGGCCACTTGCTCTTGTAAGCATCCATGCACCTGGCTTTGCTCATGCTATGCCCTTAACCTGGAACATTTGGCCCCCACCTCCCCACCCACCATCCTTTCCTTACCCAGAGAAATCCTTCTCATCATCAGGGCCTGGCTGGTATGTTACTTCTTACGGCAGCTTTCCTGATCCCTCTAGTCAGACTAGCACTTATTCTGCCTCACTTGGCACTTTTACATTTTTGGTACTCTGCCTTGAATTAGAGTTTCTTACAATTCTGTTTGCCTTACTAGACTATAAGTCCTTTGAGCTGTTTTTAGTATCTTTGCATTCCCAGCATCTAGCACAGAGAGGAGAACTTTATCCCTAGTAGTAGTTCTCAATAAATATTTATTGTTTTCTTATTGTGGCCTAGAAGAGATTGCTTTCACTACGGTTTAATCCAGCACTTGCTGCTACAGTTCTTTTTTGCACAACTTCTGCTCACTTAAGGATCACCTTTAATTCTAGAGATAGAAAATCTTTAATATAACATGACATTTAAAAAAATATTTAAATGTTATCAGTATGCCCACACAAATGTAAACAAACATCTGATGTTATTAGTTAATAATTCTATAAAGCAAAATTTGCTTTATAGTTCACTAATAGCTTTTATTCTGTAGGTACTATAGTTTTAGTGTAAGGAATAATTATAGGCATTATTTTCTTCGCCTTTTTAGTTGAATAGGAAGAATTTGAAAATTATTAACTAGTGTTTAAATTTCTTTTAACACATTGGTATTTGTTTTTGTTTTCCTTGTCTTTCAGGAATATTTTCTGCTTAATATTTGTCAACCATTAATTAAGCCATTGTGAATGAGTCTGAATTACTTTGTGAATAAAGATTTTCACAGTAATAGTAGACACATCCCTCTTTTGTTTTCGTTATCAGGATAACTTTAAATTATTTGTGAATGAAGATGTTCAGATTTTTTTTGTGTGTGTGTGAGGAAGATCAGCCCTGAGCTAACATCCATGCTAATCCTCCACTTTTTGCTGAGGAAGACTGGCTCTGAGCTAACATCTATTGCCAATCCTCCTCCTTTTTTTTTTTTCCCCCCAAAGCCCCAGTAGATAGTTGTATGTCATAGTTGCACATCCTTCTAGTTGCTGTATGTGGGACGTGGCCTCAGCGTGGCCGGAGAAGCGGTGCGTCGATGCGCGTCTGGGATCCGAACCCGGGCTGCCGGTAGCGGAGTGCGCACAATTAACCACTAAGCCATGGGGCCGGCCCTGTTCAGAATTTTAAAATGTTTTCCAACACTAAGCCACGGGGCCGGCCCTGTTCAGAATTTTAAAATGTTTTCCAATCAAGAGTGACGCATCTTTCTCTTTTGTTGTATCATACAACACCTTTTGATTTATTTGGAGTTGATTGGTAGTACAGCCTTGTTATGTACAAGGAGGCAAGCCTTTTGACACAGACAGACCTGGATTTGAGGCTTAGATCTTTCATTTACAGCTGTAAGACCTTGGACAAAAGTTGTTTTACAGTTTTCCTTTCTTATCCATTCTTGTTTTCAGTGTCCACATCTGTAAAATAGGGGTAATATTTACAGGCATACCTCATTTTATTGTGCTTCGCTTTATTGTGCTCTGCAGATATTTCGTTTATTACAAGACCCCTTCACCAGCAAAAGGGTTATGACTCACTGAAGGCTCGGGTGACGGTTAGCATTTTTTAGCAATAAGGTATTTTTTAATTAGCTATGTACATTGTTTTTTGCGGCATAATGCTATTGCACACTTAATAGACTACAATATAGTGTAAACAATTTTTGTGTGCACTGGGAAACCAAAAAATTCGTGTGACTTGCTTTATCGTGATATTCGCTTTATTGTGGTGGTCTGGAACCAAACCTGCCATATCTCTGAGGTATGCTTGCACTTTGAAAAGTTTTTGTGAAATTTAAGAAATAAGTTTTGTAAAACATTTAGTGCAATGCCTGACATATATAAGGTGGTCTATAAATGGAAACACTTTCTTAATTAATGGTAGCTATTTTGGTGGTTGATTAGCAGTGTGCTAATTAGGCCAGGGTCATGGATTCAATCCCCATGTGGACTAGTTAGCTTTATTCTCTTCTGGAGCAAGCTCAGCACCAGACACTGAATAGCAACATGATTGAATCAGCACCAGGCCGTCACCATTACCAGAAAAACAACTCAAAACACATTATGTACTACTTTGCAGCAGTAATCTAATCTTTGTACATAAAGATCAGAATGCTAATTCCATTATGCCAATATGGGGTGCCTAAAAATGAACTCAAGAAACCAGTTGCTTGCCCTGGGTAATTTAGGAGGTAATTTTTATTTTGTTTGGTTTGCTTTTGATTTTTTAAACCAGCTGCTGCTCCCATTGAATTGTACTCCTAAAGCCTGCTTGCAAAATTCTTTTCACCTGGTTTGGTCATCATTAGACCTAGACCGCTGTCCTGGCATGTTGTGGTGTATTCAAGTCAGCAGGAGTAGCGAGTGCATCAGATGAAGAACTGTAGTTTAAAAAAACAACAACAAAATCTTTTTCAGAGCATGTTTTCCTGTTATATGTGTGTGGTTTCTTAAAAAAAATGCTCATGAATTAGGATATCCTTCTAAACAGTTCAGGAAAAAATGGTAATATAATAAATATTGAGATATTTATTAATGCAGTTGTCTTCGGTTAAAATTTGTAATTCTGTAGTGTTTTCCAATTGATATAGGCAAAACTGACTTCCTTCCTTGCTTGTGATTTTTTGGTGAGGCTAGAGCTCATCACTGATTTCTATGTATTGCAAAAGTTGGGGACTTTTATATGGCAAGAGACAAACAGTACTTTTTGCTTTTCATTTTGTTTTTTACTTGATCTGCTTTAACTTTTATAAGATAGGCATTAACACTTTCAGAAACATTTGTATTATAGTAATGGTAATTTGGGAAAATTACACTTTTTTCCAATAACTTGTATTGTTCAAAAGATTACATATGTGGTGTAACTTTCATTTTCTACAATTACATATAGGATAATTAATGATATTTTGTATGAATGCTAGTAAGATTTTAAAAAATTAATAGGGTTTATTTTATAGAGAAGTTTTAGGCTTACAGAAAATTGAGCAGATAGTACATCTTATTATTAACATCTTTCATTAATGTGGTATATTTGTTACAATTGATGAGCCAATATTGATACATTGTTATTAAGTAAAGTTCATAGTTTCCATTAGGGTTCACTCTTTGTGTTGTATGCTTCTATGGATTTTGCCAAACACATAATGTCATATATCCATCATTACAATATCATACAAAATAGTTTTATTGCCTTAAAAATCCTCTGTGCTCCTCATATTCATCCTTTCCGTCTTTGCCTCAAACCCCTGGCAACCACTGATTATTTTACTGTCTCTCCATTTTTAGTTTTTCCAGAATGTCATATAATTGGGATCATACAGTATATAGCCTTTTCAGACTGGCTTCTTTCACTAAGCCATATGAATTTAAGGTTCCTCTGTGTTTTGTGTTTTTTGATAATTCATTTCTTTTTATTGCTGAGTAATATTCCATTATATGGATATACCACAGTTTGTTTATCCATTTACGTTTTGAAAGACATTTTGGTGGCTTCCAGTCTTCGGTAATTATGAATAAACCCACTATAAATATTTGTATTCAGGCCTTTGTGTGGAGGTAAAGTTTTCCACTCATTTGGGTAAGTAGGAGTGAGCTTGCTGGATCATATGGTAAGATTAAGTTTAGCTTTGTAAGAAACTGCCAAACTCTCTTCTAAAGTAGCTGTACCATTGTGCATTTTCACAAGCAATGAATGGGAGTTTCTGTTGCACGTCTTCGTCAACATTTGGTATTGTCAGTTTTTTGGATTTTAGGCCTTCTAATAGGTGTGTAGTGGTATCTTATTGTTTTCTTTCACCCATTTTTTAATTGAATTGTTTGTTTTCTAATTGTTGAGTTGTAAGAGTTCTTTGTATATTTTTGATACAAGTCTCCTTTATCAGATAGGTGTTTTGCAAGTATTTCACAGAATTTTCTTCTGTGGCTTGTCTTTTCATTCTCTTAGTGTCTTTTACAGAGCAGAAGTTTTTAATTTTATTTTAATGAAGTCCTATTTATCAATTTTCTTTCGTGGATTATGCTTTTGGTGTTGTGTCTTAAGAAGTCATTGCCAAACCCAAGGTTATCTGATTTTCTCTGTGCCATCTTCTAGAAGTTTTATGGTTTTGTTTTTTACATGTAAGTCTATGATCCATTTTGAGTTATAGTAGTGCCCCCTTATCTGTGGTTTCGCTTTCTGTGGTTTCAGTTACTCACAGTCAACCATTGTCTGAAAATGTAAAATGGAAAATTCCAGAAATAAACAATTCATAAGTTTTTTTTTTTTTTTTGTGAGGAAGATCAGCCCTGTGCTAACATCTGCCAATCCTCCTCTTTTTTTGCCGAGGAAGACTGGCCCTGGGCTAACGTCCATCTTCCTCCACTTTATATGGGATGCTGCCACAGCATGGCTTACCAAGCAGTGAGTTGGTGCGCGCCCGGGATCCGAACTGGTGAACCCCGGGCTGCTGCAGTGGAGCGCGTGCACTTAACCGCTTGTGCCACCGGGCTGGCCCCAACAATTCCTAAGTTTTAAATTGCACGCCTAGTCTAAGTAGCATGATGAAATCTTGAGCTGTCCTGCTCCATCCTGCCTCCTGCCTGGGATGTGAATCATCCCCCCCTTTTTTTTTTTTTGAGGAAGATTGGCCCTGAGCCAGCATCTGTTGCCAATCTTCCTACTTTTTTCCGTTTTTCTCCCCAAAGCCCCAGTAGATAGTTGTATGTTGTAGTTGTACATCCTTCTAGTTGCTCTGTGTGGGATGCCACCTCAGCGTGGTTTGGTGAGTGGTGCGTAGGTCCACGCCCAGGATCTGAACTGTGGAACCTGGGGCAGAGGAAGCAGAGCATGCGAACTTAACCTATGCCACCGGGCCGGCCCCATGAATCGTCCCTTTGTCCAGTGTACCCACGCTGTATATGCTACACTCCTGTTAGCCCATTAGGAAAAAACATAAGGGGGTCGGCCCGGTGGCTTAGCGGTTAAGTGTGCATGCTCCGCTGCTGGCGGCCTGGGTTCGGAACCCCGGGCGCGCACTGACGCACTGCTTCTCCGGCCATGCTGAGGCCACGTCCCACATACAGCAACTAGAAGGAAGTGCAGCCATGAGATACAACTATCTACTGGGGCTTTTGGGGGGAGAAATAAATAAAAATTGTAAAAAAAAAAAAAAGAAAAAAGAAAAAACATAGGATTCGGTGCTATGCGAGGTTTCAGGCATCCACTGGGGGTCTTAGAATGTATCCCCCACAGATAAGGGGGAACTACTGTAATTTTTGTGAAAGATGTAAGGTCAGTATTTAGATCCATTTTTTTCACATGTAGATGTTCAGTTGTTCCAGCACCATTTGCTGGAAAGATGATCCTTTCTCTATTAGATTGCCTTTGTTCCTTTGTCAAAGATTAGTTGATTACGTTTGTGTTAGTCTACCGTTGGGTTCTATTCTGTTCCATTCGTCTACTTGTCTGTTCTTTCACCAATACCATACTGTCTTGATTATTGAAGTTTATAGTAAGTCTTGAAGTCAGTTAGTATCAGTCCTCTGACTTTGTTCTTTTTTAGTATTGTGTGGCTGTTCTGGGTCTTTTTCCTTTCCTTGTAAATTTTAAAATCAGTTTGTTGATATCCACAAAGAACTTGCTGGGATTCTGATTGGGATTGTGTGAATCTACAGATCAAATTAGGAAGAATTGACATGTTAAAAATGTTGAGTCTTATTAGCTATGAACATGGAATATCCTTCCATTTATTTAGATTATCTTTAATTTCTTTCATCAGAGTTTTTTGGTTTTCCTCATATAGATCTTGTGCATATTTTATTAGATTTATTCCTAAGTACTTCTTTTTTGTGGTGCTAATGTAAATGGTATTGTGTTTTTATTTCAAATTCCAAGTGGTCTTTGCTGGTATATAGGAAAGCAGTTAACTTTTGTATACTAACCTTGTATCCTGCAACCTTGCTATAATTACTTAATAGTTCCAGGAGGTGTTTTTAAGTTATTCTTTGGGATTTTCTACAGTTTTGTCATCTGAACAAAAACAATTTTATTTCTTCCTTCTCAGTCTTTATACTTTTAATTTTCATTTCTTAATGCATTAGCTAGGACTTCCTGTATAATGTGGAATGGGAATAGTGAGAGAGAACTTGTTCCTGATCTTACTGGGAAAGCATCTAGTTTCTCACCATTAAGTATGATGTTAGCTGTAGGTTTTTTATAAATGTTTTTTTTATCAGGTTAAGGAAGTTCCTCTCTATTCCTAGTTTGCTGATAGTTTTTATCCTGAATGGGTGTTGGATTTTGTCAAATGCTTTTTCTGTGTCTATTGACATGATCATATGATTTTTCTTCTTTAACCTGTTGATGTGATGGATTACATTAATTAATTTTTGGATGTTGTATATCTAGAATAAATCCTACTTGGTCATGGTGTCTACTTCTTTTTATACATTGTTGGATTCAATTTGCTAATATTTTGTTGAGGTATCTCTGTTCATGAGAGATATTGGTCTATAGTTTTCCTTTCCTGTAATGTCTTTGTCTGGTTTTGGTATTAAGGTGATGCTGGCTTCATAAAATGAGTTAGGGATTACTCCCTTTGCTTCTATTTTCTGGAAGAGATTGTAGAAAATTGGTATAATTTCTTCCTTTTTTCCCTCCAAGGATTCTTATCTGAGGGCAATTTTTCACGTGCATGTTCAAATACATGCAGATGCTAATCTGAATCTTGCAGGGCAGGGGGTGGAAAAATAGCATAGAAACTGAGTAATTATATATAGAAGAGATAGTGCACTTCAAAGTCATTCTTTTTTCCCCCTTAATGGTTTGATTCAATAGAAAGGCTTTCACATCAGTTCTATATGCTGTGCTATTCAACTTCTGCAAATAAATATTTAATCATTATTCTTTTGAGAAATAATATGAATCTATAACTTCAAAGTTTTATCTTTTTTTGTAGAGAATTTGTATAATTTCTTTGTTAAATGTTTGGTAGAATTCACCAGTGAACCCTGCTGGGCCTGGTGCTTTGTTTTGGAAGGTTATTTATTGTTGATTCTTTTTCTTTAATAGATAGAGACTTTTCAGATTGTCTATTTCTTCTCGTGTGAGTTTTGACAGATTGAGTTTTTCAAAGAATTGGTCCATTTCATCTGTGATATCAAATTTGTGGACATAGAGTTGTTCCAAATATGTCTTTATTATCTTTCTAATGTCCGTAAGATGTCTAGTGATGTCCTCTCTCTTTCATTTCTGATATTAGTAATTTATGTCTTCTCTCTTTTTTTGTTAGTTAACTTGGCTAGAAGTTTATCAGTTTTATTGGTCTTTCAAAGAATCAACTTTTAGTTTTGTTGATTTTTTCTTTTCAATTTCACTGATTTCTTCTCTAATTTCTATTTTTTTCCTTATGCTTACTTTGGATTTAATTTGGTCTTCTTTTTATAGTTCCTAAGGTGGAAGTTTAGATTATTGATATTAGATGTTTCTTCTTTTCTAATATATGCATTCAATGCTATAAATATCCCTCAAAGCACTACTTTTGCTGTACCCCACAAATTTTGATAAGTTGTATTTTCATTTTCATTTAGTTAGAAATATTTTTAAAATCTCTCTTAAAACTACTTCTTTGCCCCATGTGTTATTTAGAAGCATGTTGTTTAATCTCAAAGTATTTTAAGTTTTTCCAGCTGTCGTTTTGTTATTGATTTCTAGTTTAGTTCTGTTGTGGTGAGAGCATACTTTGTATGGTTCCTATTCTTTTAAATTTATTAAGATGTGTTTTATAGCCCAGAATGTTGTCTGTTTTGGTGAATATTCCATGTGAGCTTGAGAAGAATGTGTTATTTTTCTGTTGTTGGAAAAATGTCAATTTGATCCAGTTAACAGGAGATACTGTTGGATTCAGCTATATCCTCACTGATTTTCTGCCTGCTGGATCTGTCTGTTACTGATAGAGGGTGTTGAAGTCTCCAGCTATAATAGTGAATTCATCTGTTTCTCCTTGCAGTTCTATTAATGGAGCAGCATAAATGCATAATGTCACATGTACCTTTCAAAACTATGGTATGATTAACTCTAAGCAGAGATAATAATAGGGTTACCTTAGGCTAAGTGTGAACATGTTTGAATATCTTTTAAACTCATTTAAGTCAGATTCTTAAAGACTCAATGTTCATTTTTTTGTTAATGTGCTTTTCTCAAACATAGGTGTCACATTTGCTTTACCTCATAGTTTTTCAAAGTAGTTTGACATTTCAGTTAATTTAAAGGATCCTTAAGGTTGTTGGTTTTTTTTTGTGAGCAATATCAGCCATGAGCTAACATTCCATGCCAATCCTCCTCTTTTTTTTTTTTGCTGATGAAGACTGGCCCTGGGCTAACATCTGTGCCCATCTTCCTCCACTTTATATGGGACGCTGCCACAGCATGGCCTGAGAAGCACTGCATTGGTGTGCGCCCGGGATCTGAACCCCGGACCGCCAGCAGCGGAGCGCACACACTTAACCGCTACACCAGGGAGCGGGCCCAAGATTGTTGTTTTTAAACTACTTGCTAGTTTTTTGGAGTAACTCTTGTATTTAGTTCCTTTAACTGCCCTTATTGGAAGCTCTTAGGAGAGGGGTGATCTATTTCCTTGGACCAGAAGAGCCCAATTGCTGTAAAGTTGTTAGGTTTAGCACACTATTTTGATATTTAACCAGCCTCAAAAGGGCCGTAGCCATTACTTTTATAGGTACTTGACAGTTTAAAAAGTGCTTTCTCATCTTATTTAATTCCAGCACCCAGTCAGAAAGTTATTACTATATTTCCTTCATTGTAAAATGCAAATTTTTAATATCATAATATCTCTGAAATGAGAATGCCCTTTATAATTGATGGCATGTTATAATTTAATTGGCAGGGTCTTTTTCTTTTCTTATTGGTCCATGAAATAATGGTTTGTTTTACTAGTCTCTGGAGTCTTAGATTCAACAAAATGCCATATTACTATTATTATTATACTAATTTGCAGATGAAGAAACTGAGGCTCAGAGGACTAGGTGGTATGTCCAGAGTCACATAGCTGGTGCATGGTTAAGCTGGAAGTAGGCTTTTAATATCAAGGGCTCATTTTCTTCCCCAGTGTTCCAGTGGTTCTCAAATGTTATAAGAATTATCTGGGGAGATACATGGGCACCCATTCTCCAGAAATTTAGATTCATTATGTCTGGGGCAGGGCTCCGGAATATAGATTTAACAGTCCCTCTGTCCTGCATTTCTTAGATGGGTAAAGGAACACGCTGAGAAGCCCTATACTGTAATTTCAAGTATCAACTCAAATTCTAACTTGCTGATAGAAGCTCTAGTTAACACATTGTTAATAAGTCCTTCAAGTGGTTGTTAGTGCTGAGGATAAAGTATTTCATATTACTAATAAGAAACCTAGGAAGCCCCAGAACAAAGTTATGTGGTGGCATAACCCCATAAAGAGGTCCTGGCAGACATCACTATTCTATCATAGAGGCTGCCCACAATTATTTTTAATTCTGAGCTCTGGGCTGAGTCAAAAACCGATGAAGCCCATTTGCCATCCCCTGCCCTGAGCCTTTTGAACAGTGTATGTGAATTTAAGGGAAAAGAAACTTGCCATCTTTTCTTTCTACAATTGACTCCACGTCACAGAGAGCTGCTTTTACACTTTATTTTGTTTTGCTGTACTGCGGTGGTCTAGGATGTGAGCTGGTTGTTGTGGGAAGTGCTTCTTCCTCTTTGCTTAGAGCTCTTCGATGGAGCTTTCATTGAGGTCTCTCTGACGTTATTGCTGCTGCCTACCTTGTAAACAATAGCACACCCGTAGTTGCCTCTGCGTGGTTTTGTGTGGTCAGCTTTTCCATTAATATCATGTAAAGCTTGAAATAAGATTTTAGTAAGATGGATAAGATCTTAGTGTTATCTTTTGAGTTTTCACGCATTTCAAATCTTATTCTACTTATTGATCAGCTCTAGAATTGGTTGGCTCTTTGATACAGCAGTAGTTCTCTATAGTTAAGGAAGTGTTAATTTGGGTACTCTAGGGTAGACACCTTTATTTTTTTCTTAATTTATTATTCTTCTGTTTCATCCAGAAAATGATTTTACATCATAATTTTTAACTCTACCTCTTCCATGAAATTTTCTACATATAGAACAACTACAATTGCATTCTCATGTTACTAATAACTCATTACACTTATTTTCTGACTCCATTTTTTGGTATTTACTTTTATTTAATTTGGTACTTTTATTAATTAAGGGATAATTTTGTAGTTGCTGATTTATTGTTAAACAGTAAATTTCAACAGAATATAAAGCATAACATTATTTTGGCTGAAAAACAAATCACGATACTGAAGGAGTAACTTTAAAAAAGTAAGCCCGGGGGGCCGGCCCTGTGGCTTAGTCATTAAGTGCGCGTGCTCCGCTACTGGTGGCCCGGGTTCGGATCCCGGGTGCGCACCGACTCACCGCTTGTCGGGCTGTGCTGAGGCGGCGTCCCACGTACAGCAACTAGCAGGATGTGCAACTATAACATACAACTATCTACTGGGGCTTTGGAGAGAAAAAGGGAAAAAAAAAGGAGGAGGATTGGCAATAGATGTTAGCTCAGGGCCGGTCTTCCTCAGCAAAAAGAGGAGGATTGGCATGGATGTTAGCTCAGGGCTGATCTTCCTCACAAAAAAAAAAAAAAGAAAAAGAAAAAAAAAATAAGCCCAATTCCTGTGTTGTTTTTCAGAGTTACTCATCACTGGCTTATTTGGAAAATGTATCACTGTCAGCCTTAGCTTCCTGGAGGCCTGTGGGTTGGGAGAGGCAGCCTCTTGAGAACCCTAATTTCAGGACTTTTAGAATAAAATCTTAAAATTGTCCCTTTGAGTCACTTAATTATAAATAATAATGCAGCATTCTTGAATTAATGCACCTTTTACAGTAGAAATGATTTGAGTGTATGGGAAATAACTTTAAAACTTGAATCTTCATTTAACTTCAGACTTCTTTCCACAGGCCATTTTGCAACCTGTGTTGGCAGCAGAAGATTTTACTATCTTTAAAACAATGATGGTCCAGAAAAACATTGAAATGCAGCTGCAAGCCATTCGAATAATTCAAGAGAGAAATGGTAAAATGTTGAATTTAGAAATCTAAGTGCTAAATGCATTTTTTTAGCAGTTTTGACTATTGTGATTCTAATATGGACTGAAATGTAGCTGCCTTGTATAAATTTATTTCAGGGTTGAAAGTCTGTGGCTGACTCAGCAGATTCAAGAGTGTAAACTACCTGATTAGGATGTGTTTGAGATCTCAAAGAAAGCAGGCCAGAATTTATTTAATGATGTTTTAGGTTTCAGAGAGCTCAATTTTTTGCCCAGCCAGTGTATTTATGAAATTCAGGATTTTTGAGAGGTCACTGTTACAGTTACTGTTAATAGAAGATGACTGCTCTTTTCCTTCTAGCTTATTGTTGTCAGGACCTTTGTAAGAGACGGTGGTTCTCAAGCTTTAGTGAGCATTGGAAGCAGTTGGAGGGCTTGTTGAAACATATGGCTGTCTCCCAGTTTCTGATTCAGTAGGTCCAGGGTGGGGCCGAATACTTTGCATTTTTAATGAGTACCCAGGTGTTGCTAAAGCTGCTGGTCCTGAGACTGCACTGAGGACCGCTCTTCCAGCCAGTGAGGGATATGATTGCACCACCATCGGGTGGAAAAGAAAACAGACCTCAAAGCCCTGGTCACCCTCTTGCACTTTATCTTTCCCCTGCCGCTGCCTGATCTCAGTTTCTGTTAGCTCTTACTGCTTTTGTTCCCTTCTTGTGTACTTGAACTACATTTGACATCTTGACTCAAAACATCTGAGTTTCTTTTTTTTAGTTGAAGTATTATTGACTTACAACATTATGTTAGTTTCAAGTTTACAACATAGTGATTTGATATTTATAAACATTATGAAATGATCATCATGATAAGTCTAGTTATCATCTGTCCCCCTATAAAGTTGTTACAATATTATTGACTGTATTCCCTATGCTGTATATTATATCCCCATGGCTTATTTTTTTATAACTGGAAGTTTGTACCTCCTAATCCCCTTCACCTATTTTGCACCCCTGCCCCCACTGTGCTCCCCTCTGGCAACCGCTAGTTTGTTCTCTGTATGTATGAGTCTGTTATTGTTTTGTTTTGTTTGTCCCTTTGTTTTATTTTTTAGATTCCACATATAAGTGAAATCATACAGTATTTGTCTTTCTCTGTCTGAATTATTTCACTTAGCGTTATACGCTTTATAGGTCTATTCGTGTTGTCACCAATGGCAAGATTTAATTCTTTTTTATGGCTGGATAATATTCCATTGTGTGTATATAGATAGATAGATAGATAGATAGATAGATAGATAGATAGATAGATGGATGGATACCACATCTTCTTTATCCATTCATCTGTCTGTGGACACTTAGGTTGCTTCCATATCTTGGCTGTTGTAAATAATGCTGCAGTGAACATAGGGTGCATATGTCTTTTTGAATTAGTGTTTTTGTTTTCTTCCAATAAATACCCAGAAGTAGAATTACTGGGTTATATGGTAATTATATTTGTAAATTTTGGGGGAACCTTCATACTGTTTTCCATACTGGCTGCACCAGTTTACATTCCCACCAACAGTGCATGAGAGTTCCCTCTTCTCCACATCCTCACCAATAATTGTTATTTTTTGTCTTTTTGATAATAACCATTCTGACAGGCATGAGGTGATATTTCATTGTGGTTTTAATTTGCATTTTCCTGATGATTAGTGATGTTGAGCATCTTTTCATGTGCCTGTTGACAGTGTGTGTGTCTTCTTTGGAAAAATATCTCTTGAGGTCCTCTGCCCATTTTTTAATTGGATTATTTGTTTTTTTGATATTAAGTTGTATGATCCTTTATATATTTTGGATATTAACTCCTTATCAGATATGTGATTTGCAAATATCTTCTCCCATTCAGTAGGTGGCCTTTTCGTTTTGTTGATGGTTTTCTTTGCTGTGCAAAAGCTTTTTAGTTTGATATAGTCCCATTTACTTATTTTTGCTTTTTTTTGGCCTTGCCTGAGGGGACATACCTGAAAAAATATCACTAAGACTGGTGTCAAAGAGCTGACTACCTATGCTTTCTTCACAAACTTCTAGTAGTTCTATGGTTTCAGATCTTACATTCAAATCTTTAATCCATTTTGAGTTTATTTTTGTATATGGTGTAAGATAGTGGTCCAATTTCATTCTTTTGCATGTAGCTGTCCAGTTCTCCCAAAACCATTTATTGAAGAGTCTGTGTTCTCCCCATTGCATATTCTTGCCTCCTTTGTTGAAGATTAATTGACCATATATACATGGGTTTATTTCTGGGCTCCCTGTTCTGTTCCTTTGATCTATGTGTCTGTTTTTTCGCCAGTACTATAGTGTTTTGATTACTATAGCTTTGTAGTATAGTTTGAAATCAGGGAGTGTGATACCTCCAGCTTTGTTCTTCTCTCTCAAGATTGCTTTGGCTATTTGGGGTCTCTTGCGGTTCCATATAAATTTTAGGATTATTTCTTCTAGTTCTGTGAAAAATGCCATTGGTATTTTGATAGAGATTACATTGGGTAGTATGGACATGTTAACAATATTACTTCTTTCAGTCCCTGAGCACAGTTTATCTTTCCATTTGTTTGTGTTGTCATTACTTTCTTTCATCAATGTCTTATAGTTTTCAGAGTACAGGTCTTTCACCTCCTTGGTTAAATTTATTCTTAGGTATTTTATTCTTTCTGATGCAATTGTAAATGGGATTATTTTCTTAATTTCTCTTTCTGATCATTTGGTACTAGTGTATAGAAATGCAACAGATTTCTGTATATTAATTTTGTATCCTGCAACTTTACTGAATTCATTTATTGTAATAGTTTTTTGGTGGAGTCTTTAGGGTTTTCTATGTATAGTATCGTGTCATCTGCAAATAATGATAGTTTTACTTCTTCCTTTCCAATTTGGATGCCTTTTATTTCATTTTCTTGCCTAATTGCTGTGGCTAGGACTTCTAATACTATGTTGAATAAAAGTGGTGAGAGTGGGCATCCTTGTCATGTTCCTGGTCCTAGAGGAAAGGCCTTCAGCTTTTCACCATTGAGTGTGATGTTAGCTATGGGTTTGTCATATATGGCCTTTATTATGTTGAGGTTTGTTCCCTCTATACCCACTTTGTTGAGAGTTTTTATCATAAATTTATGTTGAATTTTATCAAATGCTTTTTCTGCGTCTTTTGAGATGATCATATGATTTTTATCCTTTGTTTTGTTAATGTTGTGTATCATGTTGATTAATTTGTGGATGTTGGACCATCCTTGCATCCCTGGGATAAATCCCTCTTGATTATGGTGGGATCCTTTTAATGTATTGTCAAATTTGGTTTGCTAATATTTTGTTGAAGATTTTTATGTCTATGTTCATCAGGGATACTGGCTTGTAACTTTCTTTTTTTGTAGTGTGTTTGTCTGGCTTCTATTGTTGCAAGGCAAGCATTAGAATGTTGCAGGGGGGCCGACCCCGTGGCGTAGCAGTTAAGTGCATGCACTCCGCTGCTGGGGGCCTGGGTTTGGATCCTGGGTGTGCACCAACGCACCACTTATCAGGCCATGCTGTGGCAGTGTGCCACATAAAGTGGAGGAAGATGGGCACAGATATTAGCTCAGGGCCAGTCTTTCTGCGCAAAAAGAGGGGGATTGGCATGGATGTCAGCTAAGGGCTGATCTTCCTCACAAAAAAAAAAAAAATGTTGCAGGGCCCTTGTTGTGGATTCTTCTCTCATTTGAGTGATGTGAGTGGAGACTCTATCCCTTAGAGCCAGTTACCTCCATAACTATACCCTAAAATCCAAAGATGCTTTTCATAGCAAGTAAGAGAGCTGTTGTCTAGCCTAACCTTGAACGATGCATGACACTGTGCCGTTGCTTTGGTATACGTAAGTTTGAAAAACATCTCTTTCTTTTTGTCTTTCTACCATGGTTTGCTTTGTAAAATCCTTTTCTCTGAATTTTCCTGAAACTATACTTTATTCTGACCTATGGGCTAGAGAATTTGAATAATTATTTTATGTTAATTAAATAATTTGGGGGGAATTGGTTTTCATAAAAGAAATAGTGAACTTGATATTGGTACTCCGTAGTTTTCAGTGTGGAAATTAACTGGAAACTCATTTAGATTTTAATTAAAGAGGAACAAGTACATATAGCTTGTATCAGCTGGATGCCTCAGGCCGCCATTAGCAGAAATTAAGTGAAATGGCCTAAGTGAAAATGGCCTAAGTAATAAGCAATTATCATCTCACAGAACAAGAAGTCCAGGGGAAGGTGGGGAAGGAATATAGGTCCGGGGTTGATGAATTTAGTGGCTCAGTGATGTTTTCAAGGACGCTTACACTTTCCATCTTTTTTTTTTTTTTTTTGGTGAAGAAGATTAGCTCTGACCTAACCTCTGTACCAGTCTTCCTCTTTGTATATGGGATGCTGCCACAGCATGGCTTGATGAGTGGTGGGTAGGTCCGCACCTGGGATCTGAAACCCCAGGCTGCCAAAGTGGAGTGCATGAACTTAACCAGTATGCCACCAGGCCAGCCCCTGACAATTTCTATCTTTATTCTCTGCCATTTTCAGGATCTTCTCTCATGATTGCGCTCTGGCTGCATCAAATGCAGACTCAACATTGTCTCATGAGGAAAAGGAATGTTTCTTCATGTACATCTCTTTTTGTTAGCAGGACAACACTGTCATGGAAGGGGGGAGTTTTCCTCTCAGGTCCTCTTAGCCAGGATTAGGGTCAGATGCCTTTCTTAAACCCTTTGGCAGGGGAATGAGACCATTATGGTTGGCTTAAAACCAGTCATGAGTCACTCTTGTGGGGTCAGGTAGGGCCCTGCCTCTAAGTACTTGGCTGCCTGATAACTGCACAAACCTGTCTTGTATTAGCAAATGAAGACGAGGGGAATGATGTGGAATAATGCTGCTGTCAAACCACAGGGTGGGACAGTTTGCTTACATTTAAACATAAACTTAGTTTCTGCCATGGAATTTTTAATACTTGTGTTTAAGAATATTGCTTACCTTAGAGCCTGGGGTAAGTACCTTAGAGCCATGTTGATTGTACTCAAAAGCACAGACCATTTGAAAATTGTCTTTGTGGTGACAAAAATTCAAAGGCTCTCTGGATTCTTGGTTGTATCTTATCAAATAATTTGGGGTAAATGCAAATCAGCACATTATTTTGATGATTTTGAAGTATTGTATACTGTTGCATTATTCTTTCCTTAGTTCTTTTAATTTTCCTTAGAAAGATTATGAGAATAGTAATTATATATCTTTTGACTGAGCAAAAATGCACTTAAGATTGATGGGTTGTATTAGTTGTCAATTTTCTGGTTGTGATACTGTATTGTAGTTTTGTAAGATGTTACCATTGGGGGAAACTGGGTAAAGGGTGCATAGTTATCTCTCTGTATTATTTCTTACAACCGCTTGTGAATCTGCAGTTATCTCAAAATAAAAAGTTTAATTAAAAAAATGCATTTAAACATCAAGGAGATTAGAATAATAAAGCTACTTTAATTTAGAGCAGATCCAAAATTCCATAATCATATGTGGATAAAGAAATTGAAGGTAAAAATTAAGAGACATGCTAATGTTGTGGGAATATAATAATTGTAGAAATGAACAGAACACTTATTACCAGTCTACTTGCTTATTTGGAAGATATGGGTAATAAAGTAAATTAAACCAATACTTAAAATTACCTTCCATGAATTATTATTTGCCTTGGGCCAAAGTTGGTACTGCCCTGGTTTATAGTTATTAGCCCAATATCTGAATAAAAGCTCCAAGGACAGAGAATGTTTTATTCATCTTTATGATCCCCTTAAGTGCTTAGCATCATGCTTTTTTGCATGTAGTAAGCAGGACCCTTTTTAGTAGCATTTGTTGTAGTATGAATGAAGAGTATTAACATGCTGTTTCAATTAATGAAGTATTTTTCATTTTGTTTTGTGAACTCTTTTCCCATTTAAGGGATACTTTTGAGAGCGTGGGTTTATTATTAGAAGCTTAATGATTTCAGTGGTATATCCTCAGACAGTATATGATTATGGAAGATAATGGCTTATATTAATTAATTTTTATTGCCATTTATTATTGTTATTTTTAATAGGCAATACAAATAATTACTAAGAGATGTTTCAAGGTAAAATTGTGGGTTTTTTTTTTTTTTTGGTGGGGCTGATTCCCTAAAACAAGAAAGTATTAAAAAGACCATAGTTAAGAAGATAATAGCTTAGAACATTTTTTAAAGTGATAGATCCTAGTAAACTAATTTGTATTTCTTGATGAACTAGAATAGTGAGAAATAAATGTTTTCAATTGAGTTGTTATTATTCCATGTGGTCTTTGGTTTTGAACAGGTGTATTACCTGACTGCTTAACGGGTGGTTCTGATGTGGTCAGTGACCTTGAACAGGAAGAGATGAAAATCCTGAGGGAAGTTCTTAGGTATCCTTCTTTAATTATTTTTTGAATGAATCATCAGTAATGTTGTAATATGGTCTGTATACATGCTTTTTACCCAAAATATTATGAACTAGTAAAACATCTAAATTCTCTACTGAAGACCTTGAAAATGGTTTATCATTTTATTTGGTTATAACTATGTATATGTTACATTTTTTAATGGCCAGAAAAAGTTATTTTCAGATGTCTCATACCAGATCAGCCCAAATAGGAAGATCTTCTTCCACTCCCATCATGGAAATAGGAAATTAGCCACCAATGGGAACAAGATGCAGTAGACTCAGCCTGATGCCTGGAAAGGGGTCTAGTGGCCTGAGCTGAGCAGGAAGCTCCATGGTATCTGGATCTCGGTACTAGAGGTGGCTCACGCCAGGTGTCTCATAGTAGGAGGCTGGACATCCAGACTCCATAGACTGAATAGTGACAGGGTAACCTGCAAGGGAGGTGGCCATCCCAGATGACTGTCTTGCCAGTCTCTTCTTTGCCTTAGTCACGTGATTCTCAGCCAAATGCCTGGCATGGAGTGTACAGCCCATTAAAGGGTTATTTCTTTTTGCCTTGGGCCTATTGTCCCCTGACCCCTATGGGAGTTTTGGAAGGGAGGGGCAATTGCAGGACCTAATTTTTAAAGCTCCTGTGAGAATGCATGGGTTTAGGGCAAAAGGTTACCTGCAGCCACTTTGTCACCTGCGGAATGGAGCCTTGGCTTTTGAGGGCTGTAACCACACACATGGCCATCTTCTAGCATCCTGTAGTCCCCTCACCTACCTACCTTGTCCCCAACTCCATAGCAGAAAGGAGGGTAGGCAGGATGGTGGTTAGGAGGATGGGCCTAGTAGGGAATATGGAAGGAGCTCCAGAACTTAGTGCTTAATTTCAGGGGATTGGAGTGATTGTGGGGAGGGAGGCAGGTGTGTGGGTGAACCCAGACCTTTCCTGCCAGATCCTACTTTCCACAGCAGGGGCAAATGGGAGCCTGAGACAACACAGAATGCTTTGAGTTTACAGGTTTGAAGAGGTAAGGATATTTGGTAATAGGTTTAGAGAACTGGTAAAGTTTTGACTTGTACTGGTTGCTTCTGATCAGCATTGTACTTTTAGATTTTATTTTCTAAGGGCTTTTTTTGTGTGGAGGGGATACTACTGTATAAGTAGTAGAGGTTAGTTATGAACATGTACAAGAGTTTCCTTGGCTATTTTCCTAAATCAGACTGCCTCAGTGAGTGGTTTACAAAAGCTGGTAAGGCTTTGGCATAGTGGCATCAGGAGAGCTTTGTGATAGCTCAGATGCCGCTGGAAAAACTAGAATGAGGGGAGAAATGAATCCTATCAGAAGGGGTATAACTGATCTCTCTAAAGAGAGAGATGAAAGTCTGTGTTAATGGGATTTGCCATGCATATTTGGGTTTAGGATTTCAAACCTGTTGGTCTTTGTTCAGGCAGGTCTTTGTTCACATTTCCAGAAGTGGGTAAACCTGTATTTCATGTTACTAACTGTATTATGCTGTGTATGCCTATGTATGTCTTTCTCAGTTGATCGTAAGCTGCTTTAAGCAAAGCCTGATTATTTCCATCTTTGTTTCCAAAATTTCTCCACATATTGTAAACTTAGGTCAGCATGTTGCTTATTGAGTATTTGTTCTTTGACCAAAAAGGAAAATTTACTTTTCTACCTTATTTTGTATATTTCAGAAAATCAAAAGAGGAATATGACCAGGAGGAAGAAAGGAAGAGAAAAAAGCAGGTGCCTACAGAACATATAAATGTAACAGAAGTATTTCATTGCCATTATCTCTAAAGTTTACACCTAGTTTTTCCGTAGGAGTTTAAGCTTATGTGGAACTACACAGTTCCTCAGAGTATTCATATTTTCTTGACAATTCTAAGCATCTATATTTAACTGTACAATTCATCCAACAGCCTAGCTTTTAAATTCCCAGTAAAGACTGGGACGATGAACTCCAAAAAAAGTAATACCATTCATGTTTTGGGGGATCCTTATTAAAAAAATCCCTCTTAATTTTATGCATAAAAGAAGATTAAGAAAAATATTTTACTGTCCCACTCTCCTTGATTCCTTTACTATTTTGAAGCAGCAACTGCGGTTACTACTGAAGGTTCCCTGCAGGCTTTACCATGATCAGCTTGAAGCAGGATGATTCTGTATCACATGTCCTGGCATAGTGTTCTTCCATTAAGAACTATTTCCATAAAATGCCTAATCTTTCTTAAGGATAAATTAAACATCTATCTGGCTGAGGGGAAGGAAGCTAATATTTATTCTTTCCTCTCCCCTTTTCTAGCTGCCTGTCTTTCCAGATTTTACATCTCCCTGAAAGGCAAGGGAAATCTAATATACAGTCTCTTTCAGTCACTTGAAAGGCATTTTCCTTTTTTCTCTTCAATCACTATAATACATGCTTATATCATTCACTGTCTTTGGAAAACCTATTTTACTTCAAGGTACCTAATTAAGAGGAGAAGAAAGAGATGTTTTAGGATTAAGACGTGATTTATGTATCTTTGAGTAAATCTCCTTTTGGTCAATGGAGGTGAAATTCATAGATATTAATAAATATTTTTTAATGTAAAGGTATAGAACAGACATCAGTCCAAAACTGCTATCAGAAGACAGTATTAACTCTCTGATTTATAAGCAAACTATTTTAGGCTTCTTGAATAATATGTTTTAGGGGGGTATAGTTTTCTTAGACTTTGTATTATGGAATTTTTTTTTTTTTGCTGAGGAAGATTGGCCCTGCGCGAACATCCATGCCCATCTTCCTCTACTTTATATGGGACGCCGCCACAGCATGGCTTGACAAGTGGTGCGTCGGTGCACACTCAGGATCCGAACCTGTGAACCCTGGGCCGCTGAAGCGAAGTGCGTGCAGTTAACTGCTTGCGCCACCGGGCCGGCCAATGGAAATTTTCAAACACACAAAAGGAGAGCTGATAATAATAATAATGAATCTTCATATATCCATCACCCAGGATATTTAGGGACTTATGATTTAGATATCCATGAATTACCTAATAAGCTACATGTGATTGGATTTTCCTCTGTTTTTAAGGAAAAATGAATTATCAGTTTGTTTAGTTCTTTCCAAGATTTAAATGATTTCTTTGGTTTAAATATACTATCCCATTTTAGAAATGGAAATAAACCAATCTGTGTCTTCTTCAGGCATATCATAGTAGAGGTATATTGATTATTTTAAATGGAAAAGTACCTTATAGTTCAGTGATTTTGTTTCTCTTAGAGTATTTCTCAGTGCCTTGCTCAAGGTCATGTGACTAGTAAGGGTGAAGCTTGGGTTTGAACCTACTTCTTGCTAAGTCCAAAGTCCTAACCACACTAGCTAGTTACTCTTAGCACTGCATGATTTGAAATGAGAATGTTTACCTACCTCAAAAAGCAGAAGATATAAAGTATTGGAAATATCTTAAAAACTTCGGAAATAGTCTTTTGTTCATTATCTATTTAGTAGACAGTAATTATTTTTTAAACTAATGTCTTTGGATCCCTTAGGAAATGAATTAGTCAAAATTAATCTGTTTTTTTTTTAATTGTATTATGGATTCCTGAAGTTATCAGAGACTAAAACAGAAGAGCCCCCAATGCATGCTAATGAAACTGCAAAAATGAATAATTCCCAAGGGGATGGCGAACATTTTGGACACCCACCCTCGGGTAAGGTTGAAGTTTACCGAACTTTCTCTACTAGTATGAATATATCAACATTGTAAAGAGTGTGTTACTTTCTCATACATACTTAAGCTTCAGAAACCCTGGGAGGAAGTTGTTGAATGGTTATTGGTATTTCAAGTTTCTTGTGAATTTAGCTACAGAGGTTGCAGGTGGGAAATACCCAGCTGACAGGGAAGGTGTAGTCCCCAAATTTCTAAGTGAAGCCTGGAACCCAGAGCAGTGAGCAAAATTCCTTGAGGGAGTCACCAGCCTTTGTGCCATGGCTGCAGCATCTAAGATGTGTTCACATAACATTTGGTATTCTCTTCCTTGACCACAGTTATATGGTGTTTGTGAGTTAGAAGCTGAACTTGGAAAGATAATACTAAGTTATTTTCCTAATGACTTAAAGCACAACTAGAAAATAAGAGGTCACCAGTTTATCTAGATGTTTAGTCAGAAGCTATCGTTGAAACCAAAATTGATGAGAATCCTTGTGGGAAATGTTAGTGGATGAACTTGTTAAATATGTGGCAAATCCATTTTCAGTATCCTCTGAAAGAGAACCAGTAATTATGAAACTGAAACTGAATCATGATTAGGAGTTCAGTTCATTTTATCATGAATTTCTATGGTTTTAAATAAGTGTCTTTTTCTCAATTAAAAAAAAAGCATAACTCTGTGAGGTAGATATTATGATCTTTATTTTTCCTATATGTTTTTTTTTTTTTAACAAGAAATTCAAGGGGGGCTGGCCTTGTGGTATACTGGTTAAGTTCAGTGCACTCCACTTCAGCGGCCCAAGTTCACAGGTGCGGATCTCGGGCGCAGACCTACACCACTTGTCAGCCATGCTGTGGTGGCAACCCACATACAAAATAGAGGAAGTTTGGCACAGATGTTAGCTCAGGGTGAATCTTCCTCAGCAAAAAAAAAATAAAAATAGGGGCCGGCCTGGTGGCGTAGCGGTTAAGTGTGCATGCTCTGCTTTGGCAGCCCCGGGGTTCGCAGGTTCCGATCCTGGGTACGCACCAATGCACCGCTTGTCAAGCCATGCTGTGGCGGCATCCCATATAAAGTAGAGGAAGATGGGCATGGATGTTAGCCCAGGGCTAATCTTCCTGAGCCAAAAGAGGAGGATTGATATCAGATATTAGCTCAGGTCTGGTCTTCCTCACAAAAAAAAATTAAAAAAAAAAAAAAAATACTAGTTAAAAAAAAAGAAATTCAAGGAAGTTGAGTGACTTGTCCAAAATCACTGAGCTCTTAAATGGTGAAACTGTGACTTACCTTGGTCTTCTGACTCCAAATCTTTTCTTCTACACTTTAGAAGAACTTTTATAATTGAGATAAGATGGGTTTGATGTTTACCTGTTGATTTTAAGGAACTCTTCTTAGTTGATTAACAATGTGGCTATGAAACAGAAGCAGGTTTATGTATTTACCTTGCTTCTTTCTTCCTAGCAAATCTAGCCATTTCTTTTCTTTTTTCATATTCTGCAGATTCTGAGTAGAATAACCTCATTGGAATTATATCTATGAAAGCACCTGCTTTATATTTGTCTGAGCACTTTTTTAATTTGCTGGCCCTAATTTAACTTTGTATATACAGACCTAAGTACACATATACTGTTTAAATCTAGTGTCTGACATCATTTGAGTAAATTTGCTTCATCTAGTTCCTTATCTATTAAGTGAGCTATAGAAAACAATCTCAAACTATATATAACTCAATTATGCACATTAGTGGCACAGAACAAATGGCAGATAATTTCAAAAGTAATGATTTTAATTTTCAAAAACTATTCTATTTTTTAAAAAATGAATATATCTGATATTCCAGGAAATCACTTATGCAATGTGATGGAAGCCCATTACGAACACCTAATTTGGGAAGAATCATAAAGTTGTTCATCCTCCTGTTTATCCCTTTGCTCATGTCCTTTCTTTGATTCCTGCTAGAAATGGACACCATCTGTTCTCAGATTGATGCAAAGAGTTGCCAGAGATGAGGTGATCTTTCTTTAAGCTTGCTGTCTTTCTGATTTTCCATTCCTAGAAATCAGAGAAGCTAAGTATTTTGGCTTTAAATACTTTCCTCTCTAGATCTGAGTTAGAATATACAGGATGTTCATAACCAGCATACTCAATGCAAGAACTATCCAGAGCAAGTACATCGATTGAATGTAAATGCTTAAGTGTCTGGGATCCCCCCTCCTCAGAAATGAATTGAACTGTGCCTTCTCCTGCTCTGTGGTTCCATATTTGGGGGCTAAGCCTAGCTCTGCTTAAAGACACCATCAGTAAGGACGGCATGTTTAACTCTGTCTGCATATTATGACCAACTTGTTTAAGCTCATCTTTATTTCTGTTTAAGTTAGTTCTGTAGCTCCCCGTTGAGGTTCGTTGGAGTGTTAGCTCTAGGCTCATCTCTTCCATGGCAACTTCCCTTACTGCCCAAGAGCCTGAAGAGCTTTTCTTCTTCCAGCCTCCTGGCAGTACAGATAGTCCACTTACTCCATGCTAGAGCAGTGGTCCTTTGGCAAGTTTTTCGGTCATGCAAAGTTCTATTTCCAGTTTTACTATGCTGGCAAGATTTTTAATCATTTGGAGACATATATATCATGTTCTTCCATCATGCTTTCAGTTCTTGGCATCATTTTTATGTGAGTCTTTGCTTCTCTCACTCTGCTGTCCTTCATAGTCCATGTACTTAACACTGAAAATGTTTTATCTTAAAAAAAAAAAAAAAAATCACCTGAACTAATAGTGAAAAATGGCTCAGAAAAGCAATTAGCATGTTAATCCCGTCTCTTGGTACAGTCACCAAATAACCGGAAAGTACTGAGTGCTCATGTTATATATGCTTCCAAGTTCTTCTTACTTTAAATCTTTACTTTTTTAAATGTGTTGGTACGTTTACAGTTATCTTCATTATGTATTATAGTGCTCGTTTCAACAGCACATATACTAAAATTGGAACAATACAGAGAAGATTAGCATGGCCCCTGCACAAGGATGACACGCAAATTTGTGAAGCATTCCTTATTTTATATGTTATAAACCAATGTTACTGCAATAAAAAAATATGTATTACAAAAATTATTGATATTACTGGCACTTATTCTTCCAATACAAAAAATTGTAGCTTTACATTAATTATTCTGAAAATATAGAGTCACTTAACAGTTTTTACCAGCAAGCAGAAGTTTCGAAATCAGTTACATTACTAGTGAGGGATTTTAGTATACTGTTTATTTGGCTTATGTAGCAACCTTGTAGTGTATTATAGTGTAGTTCTAATCTTTAGACAAGAATTATACCTTTTTTTAGCTATAGTACCAAATAGCAGGAGCTTGGTATTTGTTGAAATGTCATTATTCATAAGAAACTGTAGTTCAAGCTCCTTGAGGACCGAGACTATGTTGATTGTTCTCATCCAGTGCCTGGCACAATGTAGGCACTGAATCAATGTGTGTTGATTGAGTGAATGTGAAAAAAAACAAGTATTGTTAACATTAGCTCATTTTGGTGAACCTAGCCTAATACTTAATATTTCTTATAATAATCTAATTGGACTCTATCTAATTACTGCCAGAGGTTAAAGTGCATTTTGCTAATCAGTCAGTGCAACCTTTGGCAAGAAAGTTGGAAATGTTGCCTGAAACTTCCTCCCTCCCACAAAAAGGCCTGAAGATTCCTGGCTTAGAACATGCAAGCATTGAAGGACCAATAGCAGTAAGTAAAAAACATTACTTTCTAAGAACTATGAGCAAAATGACAAAGTACTAGGAACAAACAATGTAAACAGCCATACACTTGGCTTTTGTTATGATCTTGAACTCAAACTTCTAGTTGAATCAGTCGGTGGGTGTCTGTGCCACTTATTATACAGACTTGAATTTAAATAGTTCCTTCTCTTTTCTGACCCAGAATCTATCAACACTTGGAACAGAAGAGCTCCGGCAACGAGAACACTATCTCAAGCAGAAGAGAGATCAGTTGATGTCCATGAGAAGGGATATGAGGACTAAGCAGATACAAAATTCGGAGCAGAAAGGAAAGCCTGGAGAGGTAGAGGTAGGACTAGCCTCAGTATGTCAGTCTGCAAATCTAGAGGTTGTAGTCTCAAAATCATTATATGTGCAGGGCCGGCCCGGTGGCGCAAGTGGTTAAGTGCACGTGCTCCGCTGCGGCGACCCGGGGTTCACCGGTTCAGATCCCGGGCGCACACTGACGCACCACTGGGCAAGCCATGCTATGGCGGTATCCCATATAAAGTGGAGGAAGATGGGCACGGATGTTAGCCCAGGGCCAGTCTTCCTTGGCAAAAAAAGAGGAGGATTGGCAGATGTTAGCACAGGGCTGATCTTCCTCACAAAAAAAAGAAAAAAATTCGAGTATGTGCAAGAAAACCTCGATAATGAATATTGCTCATAGATCCATTCTTATTAACCTCCCTGCTAGTGTAGCACTTGGTAAGTCTTTTCTAGGCAGTGATATGAGGATTTTGTGAGATAGAATTGATAGCAGTTTCATTATACGTTTTTTTTCTGGTTTATTTGCCCTGCTCTGAGTGCTTAAGGATCAGCAGTCTACTTTACTTGAGCCTTTTGAAATATTTTATCAGAGAGCAGCATCAGTACCCTAGCCCCACCTCCAAGAGGCTTCCCCCAAGAGAGGTTTTTTACAAAGAAGAGATTTAGGGATCCCAGTCCACATGTGGCTTTTTTTTTTTTTTTAATTTACTGAAAATGCTCTAATCTTTGTTCCAGGAAGTATGTTGGGAATTTGAGATAAATGAGCCCATCTTATACTGTAGCCAATTTTTTTTCCTTTTTTTTTTAAAGGAAATCACAGAGAAACCAGAAATGACAGCAGAGGAGAAGCAAACATTACTAAAGAGGAGATTGCTTGCAGAGAAACTTAAAGAAGAAGTTATTAATAAGTAATTTTAAAAACAATTTAGCAAAACAGATGTTCAAATTTTCTTAAAAATAAATTATTTAATCCTTAAACTGAGCCTGTTTCAAATACTTAAGTTTGTAAATGCAAATACAAGCTCATTATTACTGTTTTATTCAACACTTGAGGTAAAGGGTGGTGGAGAAGGTAGCTACTTACGCTGACCAGTTTAATACAAATTTCTGAATGATGTCTCTTGGAGAGAAGGTTCAGAAAACTAACTGATAGTGCATTCATTCAAACTTGGTTACCTATCGTTTGTGCTAAACATTGTGCTGAGGTTACAGTAGTCAACTAGATTGACAGGGTCCCTGCCTTCGTGGGGCTAGTGAAAGGCCCAGAGAGCAAAGTGTTAGAAGGGAAAAGTGCAGTGTTATAAGCAGTGCTGGCCAAGCCTCCTTGAGAAAGCAGGAAGGCTAATTGCAGGGAGAAATGGGCAAGAACTACTCAGGTCCTGTAATAGGAAAGAATAAAGCACATACCGAGGAGCTGTCACTACTGCTAGTGTAGATATAGAGTGAGGGGAGAGGGTTAGCATATGAAATTGGATATAAATAGGTGGGGTACTGATTTGCAGGGCCTTGTAGGGAATGTGAGGATTTTAAATTTTATAATGGCAGTGGGAAGTCACTGAAGTTTTAAAACAGGCAAGTTACATATCAAAGTATTCATTTTAAAAAGATATGTGGCTGCTGTATGGAGACCTGGGTGAGTTATAGTAGTTGTGGGTATACCAGGTGTAAGGTAATCCACTGAAAAGAGTAGTTATCTTGGGCAGTGGTAAGATAGATTTTAGCATCTTACATTTGAGGCAGAAGCAAAGAGGACTTGGAAAATAGATGTGGGAGATGTCAAAAATACTCAATTAATTACTCTTTCTAGAAAAGCTACTATTACAACAAATAAAGGGAACAATTGACAGAGCCTGTTGAGAGGAGTGCTGCCTTGGGTGTAGGTCTTTGTATGTGAAGTGATCCTGGATGATCTTCTGTACAGTTGTCTGCTTCAAGATAACCGGAATAGTAGGGAAGAGACCTTTCTTTCAGAAACTTCCTGTGTTCTGTCATCCCACTAGCACCCCCTTTTCTAGTTACCGTCCACTCCTGAGGTTTAACTTATAATTCCATTTTATCTCAATTCTACAGTTATCAACTTTTTAAAAGGGATACCAAAATTAGTTTAGCTCCAACCTTCAAGCTGCAGAGAAAAACCAGTATTACTTTACATTTTCATCACTTAGATGGACAAGAGGAAAAACTAGTGATTAAAACACAGAAATCTGTTTCATGTAACTTTTTATTAAAAATAGTTTTTATATTGGATACATGTTTACAGATATAATTTTAAGAGAACCTCAGGCATAACAAATGTGGGCTCTGGCTTGCTTCACTGAGTGAAGATAAAAATATAAAAATCCTGATCTGCCTGAGGGTAGTCATTTAAGACAGCAGCTAACATGTAGCATCTTAATAATTATTCTTTCAAGGGATATTTTAAGTCTTGTTGTCATATCATTGTGGGTGAGCGTATGTTCCATGAAAACTGTTACAATAATTCAACAAAACATTCACATTTCTGCTATAAGAAGAAGGTTCCTATGATGATTTAAAAGTTTAAGACATGTGGCAGTTCTTGAGAAAGGAAAATTAAACTCGTCATACGATATAAAGAAAGATAATACTTCCTCCTGGAACTTAAGCAGGAAGTCAAGAGTAAATACAGAACTGCTTGAGGCCTGGGCTGCTTAGATTATGAGAGGAAATTTAGTAAGAGCTAAGAAGAGTGATGGGGCTTGATGAAACTTGCTTGAAAGAAAATGTATTCATATGGTAACTTTTTACCAATCTTGGTTTAAAATATCCTGAGTCACTTGCCTTATGAGGGGGAAGGTCTTTTTCATTATATGTACCTTTAACAGAGAGATGATAACAGCCCCATGCTGTGATGCTTTGGTCCTGGGACTTTATTTGCTCAAGGCACACCTTCTATAACTAGAGTCAGTGATATTTAAAGTGCAGTTGACCCCCATTTGTTTAGAATTCTTTCAGACTGGTGTATGACCTAGTGGTTTATAATAAATATCTATGGATAACTGGCTTTTAAAAGATATTGTAAAATGGACATATTTCAAAATGGAGTTAACACATTTACAATAAACCAAACAAAAGCAACAATCATAGAATTACAGGGTCACATTTTAATTCCTGAATTTTACAGTTCAGCATTAATATCACCACGTATACAAATGGTGTAAAACAAGTACAGTGGTATTTTTAATACAAAATAAACATCTGTTTTATGGAAAAACTATACTTCATATCTACACAGACAGCCCATCTTTTCCAAACAATAGCCAAAATTAAAATTAACTATAAAATCTCCAAAACAGGGGAAACTGCTTCAGTTTAAGCTATTCCAGGAAAAATGGACCCATAACACATTACAAGGGTGATCTGAAGATTGTAGCTGGAATTACTATTTTTAGTTTTTTTCCCAATGCATTCAATTGTAATTTGGGGGATATTTTTCTCACTTCAGCATGATCTCAGATCATAGATGACCAAACTAACATTAAAATATTTACAGTTAACTTGCTGTTCTAAAAATAAAACGTCAACTGTTTGCCTCAATTTATTATTTTAAATTCATTTACGTACATGGAATGTGCTTTTACTCTTTAAAAAAAGCAGCTTTCATATTACACCCTTGTTTGTTTATGGAAAAGCTTCATGTGTTGCCTATTGACTTTGACAATGAAGTAACTTCTTGGATCAAAATGGCCTTTAGATATTAAATGCCACTTAATTCAGCACTATTCTTTTTAAGTTAGTCTTTATAAATTATTCTTTAAAACTTGCCTGCAGCTTTGGAGAGAGACAACTTTACCAACAAATCAGAAAGTGACTTCAAACTATCTTCCACAAAAGACTGTACTGGTAGGCAGCTGAAAACATTCTGTTCAATCCACTTGAGAAAATCATTTTGGAATACTACTTACTGATTCTTGGCATCTGTCATCTCTGAAAGTGCTGATTTTAAAGTTATATTAACAAAAGTGTCCATTTTGAATCCAGCTTGTTTGTTTTCATCAAAATACATACTGAAAATTCCTGGTGTAGAAAACTCAATATGTGCTGTAATACAGGGTGTACTTCCCTCCAGCTCCCTATAAGGCTGAATTTCTGTTGAATCTTCAAAGACATGGTCCCAACAGTTTCATTTTTTATGACAGTTGAATTTGTTTTCCATAAAAATTTCTTTTAAAAAGAGGCAACTGATTAAAAGAACAATATGGTGAGCACCATTATACAAGTAATGTTACTGGGTTTGCAACTGAAGTTTTATAATTGTTTCTAGGTCGGATACACCCTGGAGCAACCCTGCATTAATATTTTATCAACCTTGTCCCTCCCCCAAACCGTCCCAAAACCTGAGAGTGTCCTTGGTGAGAAGCTATCTCCCAGGTTCTGGTTACTAACCTTTTTTTGAAGCCTGAAAGGCAAAACCCTTAATTACTAGCAAGCGATCAAATTCTTGGGAAGCCTGGTTTTTACAGAACTAAACTTTCCTAGCTGATATGCTGAGTGTCTTTTGCTACTCCTTGTATATTTATAAGTTCAAGTGAGAAAGCTTTCTGATTCAGATTTTCAGCTCATTGAACAGTTGCAGCATTTTAGTAAGACCACATGTTGAGGGTCCCCAGTAAATATTTTATGAGCCAAGACGAGGTCTTTTCCTGGGAGATGTGTCTTCTTCTTCATCATCATCTTCATCATCTGGGTAATCCACTAAACCAACCAAACTTCCCTATTGAAGAATAAAAAAAAATTATTATTTTTTAACATATGTAACTTTAAAATAAGAAGCTTTTCAGTACAGTCACTTTTAAAGATAAAGAAATCATTTTTCCAAACTATCTAACCAGATATATTTGAATATGATAAAGGAACTGCCTGAAATTCTCAACACTTAGTTACTCTCAACTTCCCTATTTAGCTTTCGGATTTTTAATGATACTTCACAATTCAATTCAGCAAAATTTCACTGTGGAAAAATAACTATATTCCCAAACAGCAGGACTTATAAAGAATCATGACATTTGGAGGTGGAAGGACTTTGGAGATCAACTAGTTCATTTCTCTAATTTTAAACTAGAAAGAAGAGCCAGTCAGTGACAAGAAGTCTCCTTTTAGTCTCTGTTCCTCATGTATGTATTTCATCACTAAGTGGTATACATCATTGTTTTTGTTCTGCTTTTGAAGAACAGTTTAAAATGCCTGATGACAGGGGCTGGCCTGGGTGGCATAGTGGTTAAGTTTGGCGTGCTCTGCTTTGGTGGCCTGGGTTCATGTGTTTGGATCCCGGGCGCAGACCTATACCACTCATCAAGCCATGCTGTGGCAGCGACCCACATACAAAATAGAGGAAGACTGGCACAGATATTAGCTCTGGGCCAATCTTCCTCACCAAAAAAAAAAAAAAAAAAAAAGGCTGAAGAGAATAAACACATGAAATGGTTCCTAAAAACTAATGACTGAAAAATTTAGAGCTAGCTCTCTAACCAAAAGAAAAGTAAGGATGAGGTAATTCAGATGTTTGGTCTTTTATGGGTAATGGATCCCTTTGAAAATTCTATTTAAGTTCTGGACACTCTACCAAGAAACTTACATGTCGTCAGGTTTGCATTGATTTTGAACCAATCCCATGAAATTTATACACATGTCCTACAGGTTAAGAGGGCCACTGTAAACACTGTCTTTAGTTCAAACCCTTCAGACCTCTAGGGGATAAACAAATACAATTGAAATAACCTATGTATTTCAAACCTATGTAGCTTCATACCTAAAGAATCCAGGCATCTGGCATTAACACTTTACCAGACTATAACTGAAACACTGTAATATTAATCATCAAAGGCCTCTGAGCAGCTAGAAACAGTTATCAGAAAGTCTGTGAACTAAATAAAACTTATATACTTAGGTGAGAATCCTGCTTCTTTCTCAGCTTAATAACACACAAGTCTTAAGTTTGGTAAGGAAGAGGCAGTATGGCTCAATTGTTAAGAATATGTTGATTGTAGTCTGACTGCCTGACTTCAAATTCCAATGCCACCACTTTTTAGGTGCATGACCTTGGGCAAGTGATTTATCTCTATGCCTCAGTTTCTTTATGTGTAAAATTGATATAATAGTAGTACTTAGATCTCATTGAACTATTTTGAATATTAAATTGAAAACAAAACATGTAAAGCACTTGACACAGTGTTTGGCATATAGTGTTCAATAATTGCTATTAGCTGCTATTAGTAATATCATTATTATTGGTTATTTGGTTTCTAAGCCAAACAAGTTGGACGAGAGGAGATAGAAGACATAATTACAGTATAAAAAGGCACCAGTCTGACATTCACAAAGATGACAGCAAGTTATCGAGGCAAGTTTTAATTAAGCTTAGGATTATATATCATAATGTACAAACATTTCAGTTCCAAATGATTAACATTTAAAGTGATTTTTTCCTTAAGATTAACAAACATTGTATCTGAAACACTCAGCTACACAATTTAATTTTTAATTTTATCTCTATTATCTCATATATATACCATAAACAAACTCATATACATTAAAAAAATCACGTTTACTGTAAAAGGAATAAAAATACAAAATGTGAAATACTGGAAGTAACTTGTAATCCAGAGATGCACCCTGTGAAGAATTTGATAGATTTCAGACTTTTAATATACAACTATGTATCGCTTTTAAACAAATATCAGATTGCAATTACATCTACCGTTGTACAATTATGTTCACTTAAAAATACACTGCAGAAAGCTTCTGATGTTAGTCCACAAAGTTCTATTTCATTCTTTTAACCTCTAGTATTCCATAGTATTAATATATACCATCATATAGTTAAATTCCCTGTTGGACATTTAGATTGCTTTCCCAGGGTATTATATTCTCTAAAAAATTTTGTTTCTGATGATAGCTTTTCTTGTCTACTAATGAAATTGACTGTGAACCATCTTTGTACATGGAATATCATATGGATAAGACATGTTAACTTGTTAAGGATTTTTGTATCTATATTTACAAGTTCAATTCATCTACTTTTTTTTTTTTTAGTGCTACTTTTTAAAAAGTATTACATTTGTATAATTAAAGGAGAGTTCAAGCTAAGCTGCTGGAAGACTGATAAATGCATTTATTTCTACTGTCTCCTGAAACCTCACTAAAATCACAGTAAAGGAATTAAAGAAGGTATATATCAACAAAGACAAAACAGGAAAGGAGAGAACAGCAGACGAAAGCTGTCGAGGAGGCGGAGTCAAGATGGCGGCGTAAGCAGACTCTGAACTCACCTCCTCCCGTGGACACAGCCAATTTACAACTACTCGTGGAAAAATTACCCCTGAGACAGAACTGAAAACTGGATAAGAGGAACTCCTGCAATAACGGACAATCCTAACTGGGGTAGAAGAGGCAGAGACTCCCTTCTGGAGAGGAAAAACGCCGCCTTCACAAGCCGCCGGCCTCACGGCCGCCGGGAGCAGCTCACAGGTACGCACCCTCCCTGGAGCCGTGGGGTCATGAGCCGGGTGCGCGCCCGCTGTGGGCATTTTGTGGACCCAGCACAATCGAGACCAGCGGCATAATATCTGACTTTGCCTGCTACTAAAACACTGGGGAGCACCCCCAGAAAACCCGGTTCACAAAGAAACTAAAATTGGCTCTTAAAGGGCCCGTGCGCAAACTCACCCGTTTCAGAGAGCATCCTAAAATCACCAGAAAGAAAGGTGCACAGTGCTTTGGTGACAAGAGACTCACCTAATAGGCCCAGAGTGCATCTCGGTGAGGGGTGAGACCTCTCCAGGGACTGGGACATTGGCGGCGGCCATTGTTGTGGCCTGGTGTGGGCGTGCTGACACAGACGCCATTGGAGTTCTCCCTGAGGCCTACCAGCCCAGGGTCTGCTCCACCCGCTAGAGCACCGATTTAATCCAGCTCAGCCAGGGCAGGCAGCCCACCCTAGAGACTGGCCCCACCCAACAACAAGCCCTCAGGCAACGTGTGGGCCTGCATAGATTGGTGACTGGATTCTCTGCAGCCTGGCAACTGAGCCGACTTGAGCGGGGCAGGGTGTGCACAAGGAGCAGATGGAGAGTGTGGGGCGGTGGCGGAATGTGTGGGGCTCCTGCCGTGGAGAGACTGGGTCCGCTTGGGGAGGTAGGGGTGCTCACACGGGGCAGGACTGTGTTGACTGTGTGTGTAGACCTGTGGGCGGCAGGGCTTGTCAGCTGCAGAAGACTTGTGCTTCTCAAAGACCCACATAGGGGGTTTGCCCCACCTTCCAAAGCCTGAAACAATTGGGTGCTCCTGTGCCTGAGGCCAGCCCCACCCAGCTGCAAACCTCAGAGAGCTGACAAGAGACATAATAGGCTAGAGGCTTACTGCAATTGTAAGGCCCTGAGCCTAACAACCTGCCACACTGGGGGCCTACTCACTTAAAAGAAATACTACAACACAAATGTGGTATTAGAACTTGCAGCCAACTGTACTGGGGCTCCCCACACCTGATAAAGAGACTGAAGGGCCCACAACAACAACAAGCAGCTGAGCATTACAACAGCTGGCCAGGAGCATAACTCAGCCTCCCTGGGCGCCTATAGGGAGAGCTAACAGGCCACAACAGAAGGACACACGTAGCCCACATAGGGGCCACCCCTGGAACATTGAGAACTGAGGGAAGCACACTGGAATCCCCCTAAGGCATAACTTAGATAAGGTCACCTATCCAAGAGCAGGAGACGTAGCTGACCTACCTAATACGTAGACACAAGCACAGGGAAAGAGGCAAAATGAGGAGGCAAAAGAATACATTCCAAGTAAGGGAACAGGACAAAACCCCAGAAAAGGAACTAAGTGAAAGAGAAATGAGCAACCTACCTGACAGAGAGTTCAAACTAAGAGTGTTAAGGATGCTCACTGATCTGGGGAGAAGAATAGATGAACTCAGTGAGAATGTCAACAAAGAAATGGAAGATATAAAAAAGAAATGAAGAATACAATACTGGAAATGAAAAATTCATTAGAGGGACTCAAAAGCAGAGTAGAGGATACAGAAGAACGGATCTGTGAGCTGGAAGAAAGACTAGAAGAAATTACCCAAGGTGAACAGGTAAAAGAGAAAAGAAAAAGAGTGAGGACAGTCTAAGGGACCTCTGGGACAACATCAAGCGCACTAACATCCGTTTTATAGGTGTCCCGGAAGGAGAAGAGCGAGACAAGGGGGCAGAGAATCTATTTCAAGAAATAATAGATGAAAACTTCCCTAACCTAAGGAAGGAAACAGACATCCAGGTACAGGAAGCACAGAGAGCCCCAAACAAGATAAACCCAAAGAGGCCCACACCAAGACACATCATAATCAAAATGTCCAGAATTAAAGATAAAGAGAGAATCCTAAAAGCTGCAAGAGAATGTCAAGTAACATACAAAGGAAACCCCATAAGGCTAGAAGAGAATGGCACGATATATTTAAAGTGCTAAAAGGTAAAAACTTACAGCCAAGAATACTCTACCCAGCAAGGTTATCATTCAAAATGGAAGGAGAAATCAAAATTTTCCCAGATAAGCAAAAATTAAAGGAGTTTGTAACCAAGAAACCAGTGCTACAAGTAATGTTAAAGGGACTGATTTAAGGGGAAAAGAGAAGACCACAAATAGAAAGAATTATCTATTTCCATGATTAGAACATAATGGATACAAATGCACAAAAAAGAGGTTAGATATGATATTAAAAACATAAAAGGAGGGAGGAGGGGAGTTAAAGAGTACAGCTTTCAGACAGAGGTCAAACTAAAGTGACCATCAATTCTGTATAGAAGAAGTAAGGAACAGAGAAGGACTACTAAAACACTGAGAAAAAAAAAAAAGATTAAAGATGGCAGTAAGTACATACTTATCAATAGCTACTTTAAACGTCAATGGACTAAATGCTCCAATTAAAAGGCATAGGGTGGCTGACTGGATAAAAAAACAAGACCCATATATATGCTGCATACAAGAGACACACTTCAGACCTAAAGACACTCACAAACTGAAAGTGAAGGGATGGAAAAAGATACTCCACGCAAATGGCAATGAAAAGAAAGCTGGGGTAGCAGTACTCATATCAGACAAAATAGACTTTAAAACAAAAACTGTAAAAAGAGACAAAGAAGGGCATTACATAATGATCAAGGGAACAATCCAACAAGAGGATGTAACACTTGTAAATATCTACGCACCCAAGGTAGGTGCACCTAAATATATAAAGCAATTATTAACAGACATAAAAATGGAAATAGACTGTAACACAATAATAGTAGGGGACTTTAACACTCCACTTACACCAACGGATAGATCATCCAAACAGAAGATCAATAAGGAAACATTGGCCTTAAACGACACACTACAACAGATGGACCTAGTAGATATATACAGAGCATTCCATCCAAAAACCGAAGAATACACATTCTTTTCAAATGCACATGGAACATTCTCCAGGATTGATCACATATTAGGCCACAAAACAAGTCTCCATAAATTTAAGAAGACTGAAATAATACCAAGCATCTTTTCTGACCACAATGGTATGAAACTAGAAATCAACTATAGGAAGAAAATCAGAAAAGCCACAAATACATGGAGATTAAACAAAATGCTACTGAACAACGACTGGGTTAACGAAGAAATCAAAGAAGAAATCAAAAAGTACCTGGAGACAAATGAAAATGAAAATACGACATGCCAGAATTTATGGGATAGAGCAAAAGCGGTTCTAAGAGGGAAGTTTATAGCGATACAGGCCTATCTCAACAAACAAGAAAAATCTCAAATAAACAATCTAACAATGCACCTAAAGGAACTGGAAAAAGAAGAACAAACAAAGCCCAAAATCAGTAGAAGAAGGGAAATCATAAAAATCAAAGCAGAAATAAATGAAATAGAGACCAAAAAAACAATAGAAAAAATTAATAAAACCAAGAGCTGGTTCTTTGAAAAGATCAACAAAATTGACAAACCTTTAGCTAGACTCACCAAGAACAAAAGAGAGAAGGCACAAATAAGTAAAATCAGAAATGAAAGAGGAGAGGTTACAACAGACACCTCAGAAATACAAAAGATTATAAGAGAATACTATGAAAAGCTATATGCCAACCAATTCGACAATCTGGAAGAAATGGATAAATTCTTAGAATCATACAACCTTCCAAAACTGGATCAAGAAGAAGTAGAGAATTTGAATAGACCAATCACCAGTAAGGAGATCGAAACAGTAATCACAAACCTCCCCAAAAATAAAAGGCCAGGACCAGACGGCTTCCTGGTGAATTCTACCAAACATTCAAAGAAGACTTAATACCTATCCTTCTCAAACTCTTCCAACAAATTGAGGAGGGGGGGAAGCTCCCTAACTCATTCTACGAAGCTGACATTACCCTGATACCAAAACCAGACAAGGACAACACAAAAAAAGAAAATTACAGGCCGATATCACTGATGAACATCGATGCGAAAATCCTCAACAAAATACTAGCAAATCGCATACAACAATACGTTAAAAAGATTATACACCATGATCAAGTGGGATTTATTCCAGGTATGCAGGGATGGTTTAACATTCGCAAATCAATCAACGTAATACACCACATTAATAAAATGAAGAACAAAAATCACATGATCATCTCAATAGATGCAGAGAAAGCATTTGACAAGATACAGCATCCATTTATGATAAAAACTCTGAATAAAATGGGTATAGAAGGAAAGTATCTCAACATAATAAAGACCATATATGAGAAACCCACAGCTAATATCATCCTCAATGGTGAAAAACTGAAAGCTATCCTCTAAGAACAGGAACCAGACAAGGATGCCCACTGTCACCACTCCTATTTAACATAGTATTGGAAGTCCTAGCCAGAGTAATCAGGCAAGAGAAAGAAATAAAAGGGATCCAAATTGGAAAGGAAGAAGTGAAACTGTCACTATTTGCAGATGACATGATTTTATATATAGAAAACCCTAAAGAATCCACCAGAAAACTTTTAGAAGTAATAAACGAATATGGTAAAGTTGCAGGATACAAAATCAACATACAAAAATCAGTTGCATTCCTGTACACTAACAACGAAGTAGCAGAAAGAGAATTTAAGAATACCATCCCATTTACAATTGCAACAAAAAGAATAAAATACCTAGGAATAAACTTAACCAAAGAGGTGAAAGATCTGTACACCGAAAACTATAAAACATTTCTGAAAGAAATTGAAGAAGACACAAAAAAATGGAAACATATTCCGTGCTCTTGGATTGGAAGAATTAACATAGTTAAGATGTCCATACTTCCTAAAGCAATCTATAGATTCAATGCAATCCCTATCAAAGTTCCAACAACATTTTTCACAGAAATAGAACAAAGAATCCTAAAATTTATATGGAACAACAAAAGACCCCGAATAGCTAAAGGAATCCTGAGAAAAAAGAACCAAGCTGGAGGTATCACACTCCCTGATTTCAAAATATACTACAAAGCTATAGTAACCAAAACAGCATGGTACTGGCACAAAAACGGACACACAGATCAATGGAATAGAATTGAAAGCCCAGAAATAAACCCACACGTCTATGGACAGCTAATCTTTGACAAAAGAGCCAAGAACATCCAATGGGGAAAAGAAAGTCTCTTCAACAAATGGTGTTGGGAAAATTGGATAGCCACATGCAAAAAAATGAAAGTAGACCCTAACCTTACACCATACACAAAAATTAACTCCAAATGGATTAAAGACTTGAACGTAAGACCTGAAACTATGAAACTTCTAGAAGAAAACATAGGCAGTACGCTCTTCGACATCGGTCTTAGCAACATCTTTTCAAACACCACATCTGACCGGGCAAGAGAAACAATAGAAAAATAAACAAATGGGACTACATCAAACTAAAAAGCTTCTGCACAGCAAAGGAAACCATCAACAAAACGAAAAGACAACCTAACAATTGGGAGAAGATATTTGCTAATCATACATCTGATAAGGGCTTAATCTCCAAAATATATAAAGAACTCATGAATCTCAACAACAAAAAAACTAACAACCCAATTAAAAAATGGGCAAAAGATCTGAACAGACATTTCTCCAAAAAAGATATACAGATGGCCAACAGACACATGAAAAGATGTTCAAAATCACTAACTATCAGGGAAATGCAAATCAAAACTACAATGAGATATCACCTCACGCCCGTCAGAATGGCTATAATTAACAAGACAGGAAACAACATGTGTTGGAGAGGATGTGGAGAGAAGGGAACTCTCATACACTGCTGGTGGGAGTGCAAACTCGTGCAGCCACTATAGAAAACAGTATGGAGATTCCTCAAAAAATCAAGGATAGAACTACCATATGATCCAGCTATTCCACTCTTGGGTATTTATCCAAAGAACTTGAAAACACCAATTTGCAAAGGTACATGCACCCCTGTGTTCATTGCAGCATTATTCACAATAGCCAAGACTTGGAAGCAACATAAGTGCCCATCAAGGGACGAATGGATAAAGAAGCTGTGGTATATATACACAATGGAATACTACTCAGCCATAAGAAACGATGAAATCCAGCCATTTGTGACAACATGGATGGACATTGAGGGTATAATGCAAAGTGAAATAAGTCAGAGGGAGAAGGTCAAATACCGTATGATTTCCTTCATTAAGTAGTAGATAATAACAACAATAAACAAACACATAGGGAAAAAAAAATTGGATATAACATATTCCTAGTTTTATTTTTAAATGGCTAAAAATTACATAGGAATAGATACATATAGGTCTGTGTGTGTTTATGTTTTGATTTGATTATAAAAGCATGAAGAAAAAAGATGGAAGATTATAAACCAAGTTATCATTGTGGGTTACAAGGCAAGTGTTGATTATTGTGAGTAGAGAGGTATGGGTAAAAAAGGAAAAGAAATAGTAAAAAAGGAACATACCAATAAAAATATATGTGAAATATCCTCACATTTAAAAAAAAAAAAAAAAAAAGAAAGCTGTCGAGGTACTTTTGGAAAAGAAAAATTAGAGGCAAGGTAACTCATTTTTAAAAGAGGGGAAAGTCAAGAATGAAGTATTTGCAGGAAGATACAGAAAAGAGAATCAAACTGATTTGTCTTAATTCCAGAAAGGACTAGGAAGTAAAGGCACCAAAATACTGGGGAATGCAGGGAAGACAGTTAAGTCAAGTCAGTAAAAAGAGACAACTGAGTCCTCAGATTCCATTTGCTTACCCTACACTCCCTCCCTGCCAGGAGATTCCTGCTCCTCCACCACCACCAACTATAAAGAAAATGAACCAGAAAGGCTCTGCACTTCAGAACTTCAGGCACAGTAAAGAGCAAGGGTAAGGCGCCAGGTTGAAAATGGAAGAATAAATTAAAATTCTGCATACTGAGCAGAGACACCCGTATCCCCACTCTAAGCTCTCTTTCCTATCCAGGCTCTCACAACACCAACAGGTAAGCTTATACTTGCCAGGGATAGTAGACTAGCTACACCTGTAAAAGCTAGGAAAAGAAAAAACCAAAACTACAGGTAACTAACAATCCCTGAAAAAAGCAGGACAGTTGCTCTAGTCCTTTACATCAAGTCTACATCAATAGGCCCTGCTCATTGTGTTTTAACTGCCTCATTTTTTAAACTGAGACATAATTCACATACCATAAAATTCACCCTTGTAGAGTGTACAATTCAGTGGTTTTAGTATATTCAAAGTTGTGCAATCACCACCACTAATTCTAGAACATTTTCATCAACACACTCCCCCCACAAAACCCCATACCCATTAACAGTCATTCTCCATTCCTCCCTCCTCTCTGCTCCTGGCAACCACTAATCTACGTTGTTTCTATGGATTTGCTTATTCTAGACAGTTCATATAAATGGAATCATACAATATGTGGCCTTTTTGTGTTTGGCTTATCTCACCTAGTATACCGTTTTCAGGGTTCACCTATGTAGTAGCATGTATCAGTACTTCATTCCTTTTTATGGCCCGATAATATCCATTATTATGGATACATCACATTTTGTTTATTCATTCATCAGTTGATGGACATTTCGGTTGTTCCTACTTTCTGGCTATTATGAATAATGCTGCTATGAACATTCATGTTCAAGTTTTAGTGTGGACATGTTTTTAGTTCTCTTGGGTATATACCTAGGGGTGAAGTTTAACTTTTGGGGGAACTGCCACTGTATTCCAGAGCTGCCGCACCGTTTTACATTCCCATCAACAACATATGAGGGTTGCAATTTCCCTACATCCTCACCAACACTTGTTTTTGTCCATCTTTTTTATTACAGCCACCCTAGTGGGTGTGAAGTAGAATCTCATCGTAATTTTGATTTGCATTTTCCTAATGACTAATGATGCTGACCATCGTTTCATGTGCTTATATGGTCCATCTGTATATCACCTTTGGAGAAATGTCTATTCAGATGCCCATTTTAAAACCGGCTGTCGTGCTGAGGTGTAAGAGTTCTTTATATATTCTGGATACCAGTCCCTATCAGATACATGATTTGCAAATATTTTCTCCCATTCTGTGGGTTGTCTCCCACTTTATGATAGGGTCCTTTGAAGCACAAAAGTTTTTAATTTTGATGAAGTCCAATTTATCTATTTTTTTCCTTTTGTAACACTTGTGCTTTTGGTGTTATATCTAAGAAATCACTGCCTAATTCAAGGCTGTGAATATTTATATTTATGCCCATATTTTTTTCTAAGAGTTTTATAGTTTTAACTCTTACATTTAAGTCTTTTATCCACTTTGATTTAAGTAATATAACATGATGTGAGGCAGGGTCCAACTTCATTCTTTTGTATGTGGATATCCAGTTGTCCTAACACCATTTGTTGAAAAGACTATTTTTCCCCTCACTGAATGTCATGGCACTCTTGTTGAAAATCTGCCTTACTTTTTAATAAGAAAGAAAACCTGAGCATCACTATACACTTGAGGAAAGTTTCTAACATGAAAGAAGGGATGAAAACAAATGATAACAATAACAAAAACCTATGAAAAAACAATCACATTTTTTTCTGAACCAAACAAATCAATAAGCTAACAAATAATGTTAGAAAACTATTAATATAATTCATCATATTAACCAATTTAAGGAAAGTGAATTCAAGACTTATCCTCTACTCAATGAAATAAGAACAGATCTTCCTTAAACATGATTTAAAAAGTTTTTTTAATCATCAGCAAAAGTGATAGTTTTGATATTTTCTAATTTTTATAGCTTGAATTTCTTTATCTCACCTAAGTGCATTGGCCAGTACCCCAGAACCATGGTTAAATGAGAGGAGTGATAGTGGCATCCTAGCTTCTGACTTTGGTGGGAATGCTTCTAATATTTCTTCTTTAAGTATAAAGCTAGCTTTTGGTTTCAGCCATATATATCATGGTTAAGAAACTATCCATTTATTCCTATTTTACTGAATGTTTATATTTGATAACAATTATCAAAATTGTAAATGTACATTCTATATAAATATATGTATGTATCTGAAATGATGTATGTAGAAGGTCACATACAATGGTTTTACACTGGAAACAACTTTAAAATCCACCAATAGGGGTTAGTTATAAATTAAGGTTTATCCATACTTTGGAATTCAGTGGAGGAAGTTCTTTTATGTCCTGATATGGAGAGCTCACCCAGAGAAGTTTCTGAGGTGAAAAAGCAAGATGCAGTGTTCTCCTCTGTGAAACTGTGGCAAAAGAAGTGTCTGTTTTAGCATCCACTAATGGCTTCTCATTCTGATTTTGTATGTTTCCTTAGGAAAATGTGCATGTTTTACAGCTCTACAACTAAAGCAGTATTCTGTGTCTCTATAGCATTCACATCTTTAAAGAATATCTTTTAATTTCATTAGTAGCTAATGTTTCAACAGCCTCGAAAACTATAAAATTTACAAAGAATGTGATTTTTGAACGTATGTTAGAGCTTTAGGATGCCTTGCAAAGGAAAATAGACAAGTTCACACCTGATCTATTTAATTTTAAGAACCAATCAATTCGACTGTAGCAATCAACACTGATGGTGAAAATGGTGAAATGGCCACTGGTATTTATATAAAGAACCTGCAGCCACTTAAAAATGTGGCCACAGTTTGTTGAAGAAGGTTGACAGTCAATTTAACTAGTGCTTTACTTCCGTGAACTCCTTATCTTATTTAAAATTTTTTGATAGTCTAGAGTGATTGAGCAATTAATTTGTTTTCCAAGAACAATCACTGTTTTCTCCAAGTCCCCCAAAAAGATGCAGAACAAATATATTCAGCAATCTGTTGTTAGTGTCAAAAAGGGTGAAAAATGTGTTTGTGCTTGCACCTGATTATGCTTGTTCATAAATAAAAAAATTATCTGCAAAGATAATAAATTAAAAACTCAAGGAAATAAAACCCAGAAAATAGAAGAAGATAAAAAAATGAGTAACAGGAGAGAAGAATTATGAAAATTATAAAATCAATCCAAAGAAGGCCTAACATCCAAACAATAAGTTACAGTGAAAGAGCATCAAATGTCCCAAAATTGAAGGACACGACTATTTAGCTGAGAATGCCCAAAGTATATCATCATAAAATTTCAGAATGCAGGGATAAAACCTTCCAAATGTTTCCAAGAAGAAGAAAATAAAATCACACACAAAGGATCAGCAGTAAGAATGTCTTTGGATATCTTGGCAGGAATAACTTCAAATTTTTAAAATTTCCAATCTGGTTCTACATTCAGTTAAATTGTCAATCAAGTATACAGATAGAATAAACACATCTTCAGACATGCAGGGTCTCAGAAGTTTACCTCTTAGGGAATTCTTTTCTCAGGAAACTATTAGAGGATATGCTCCACGAAAATGAGAGGGAAAATCAAGAAAGAGAACAGAGACATGAGATCCAGGACACAGTCAATACAAAAAAAAAGGAGACAAAAGGAAGTATTAGGATGATGGCAGAGGCAGCCTTAAGACAATAGCTGTTCAGCAAGGCTAGAGGGCAACCAATTTAGGCTAGAATAGGATGGGAGTGTTCAAGAGAGATGTCTGGAATGGGGAGACTAATCTCGAATGGGGAGACTATGTGGAAACTAACCTGAGAGGTACAGAAAGAATTCGTGAGAGGCACACAACTATTGCAACAAATGAAAAAATGGTGGCAATTATTTTATCTATAAAAAGAGAAAAGTTATAAAGAAAAACACAGCATAGAAAAAAAGAGCAGGAAGAAATTCATCAATAGAGAATATTTTATACAGTCATGCATCACTTGACAGAGATACATTCTGAGAAATGCATTGGTAAGTGATTCTGTCATTGTGCAAACATCACAGTGTACTTACACAAACCTAGATGGTATAGCCTACTACACACCTAGGCTACATGGTATTAACCTCAAGGGACCACTGTCACATGCAGTCCGTCGTTGACTGAAACGTTATGTGGCACAGGACTATTGTCATTATAGCTACAAAATTATCAAATAGTGTTTTAACCAAAAATTGTGATACAGGGAGAAATAAGGGTGAGGATGCAGTACAGAGTGTTCACGTGTGCTAAATTCTCATCTATCATAATAAGAATTTAATAAATTATGTCTAAACTTGGCAAAACAACATGGCAGTATCCACATATTTAGAAACAGAAGAAACAGCTAGAAGAGTTCAAAGCTATCTCTGTGGAGAGGAAAAAAAGACTGATTTTTTTTCAATACTATTTGACTTCTGAAAATAAGTGCATATATTACTGTGATTAAACAAAAAAAGAAAGGGGGCTGGCCCCGTGGCATAGTGGTTAAGTTTAGCACACTCCACTTCAGTGGCCTGAGTTCATGGGTTTGGATCCCTGGTGCAGACCTATACCACTTGTCAGCCACACTGGGAGGTGACGCACATATAAAGTGGAGGAAGACTGGCACAGATGTTAGCTCAGGGCGAATCTTCCTCAGCAAAAAAAAAAAAAAAAAAAAAAAGAAAAAAAAGCTAGTATATATTGAGAAGGTGCCAAATAGTGTTCTAAACTCTTTATATTTATTAAATAATTTAATCTTCACAACAAGCCTATGAAGTAGATGGTATTTTATCCCTGTTTAAAATGAGAAAACTAAGGCCCAGAGAGATTAAATAACTTACAAGATCAAACAGCTAGAGAGAGGCAGAGCTAAGATTTGAACCCAAACAATATCACTCCACAGCAAATATTCTTATTATAGTGTCACAATATTACACTAAATTGTCCTATCAAAAAGTAAAAATTAATTTTAAAATCTCTAGTTAAAAACATAAAATGTATTTCAAAAACAGTAGAATCCCATTGAAAATATTACTTCCGTGATCTTTAAGAGCCCACCCCTCACTACAATACTGAATAAAGATTCTACATTTTTGTAAAACAATAAACTCAGACTTGTATTTTGTGTTTAAAACAAGAACCATCACTTCAGTTAGGTTTTCTACTACCATGGCATTTCCCTCCTCTTGTCCTTCTACCGCTATACTAACAGCTGTCCTATAATTTATGCCTTTCTATTTTAAGCCTTTTCTTTTTGGGGAAAAGGATGGTTACAGAGAATAAAAATGTAAATGAAAGAAAAGTTTCATATAAAATTTAAAATCGTTTATAAAAAAAATAACCATTGGGAAATAGATTTGCTACATGAATGACAAAAAGGCTAATATTCTTAACTAAAGATTCATTCATATTAAGAAAAACATGAGCCAATTTTAAAAAGGCAAGACTATGAACAGACAACTTACAGAAGAGCAAATTCAAAAGGCTAATATTCAACCTTACTACTAACAAAGGACACACAATTGGGAATGAGATATATACCATCTCCTCTACCTAAGTGGCAAAGACTAAAAATAAATATAATAACACTGGCAAAGCTGCAGTGAGCCAAGCACACTCACACAATGCTTATGGTAACATAAACTGGCACAGATTTTCTGGAGAGGAATTTGACAATATGTGTGAAAACATCTTCCACTCATTTAGCCAAGAAAATAATTTAAAATGCAACAATAGTAGTCACATCAGTGAAATATCAGAATCAACTTATATGCTCTAAAATATTACTGGTGGGGAGGGGATGTTTACAAATATTATGATACAGCCAAATAAAATGAAATTCTACCATCATTAACAGTGTTTTAATAACACAGACAAACTCTTATAACAAATAAATAAAAGCAGGATACAAAACTGTGTTTATAGAAAGATCTGAATTATGTGTCAGATAAACAAACCTATGTACCTAAAATCAATCAAACGTCAGCAGTCACATTCTCTGACAACGTGCACAACTTTTTTTTTCTTTGAAATTATTTTTATTATCCAATTTTTTTTCAGTAAACACGAGGTAAAATTCTATAGATGGAAAAAGAAAAGTTTGTGTGTAGAGCAGTTTCACATACCTTGGTGGCTGTTACTGATGTAGCCAAGTTTGTAGTTTTGGAAGAGGATCCATTAGAACTTGCTGGTGGTGTCTGAGCCACTACAGGTTTACTGTTTGTGCTGTTTGTTCCATTAGCAGCACTGGTGGAGTGGGAGAAAGTAAATTTGAAGCTACCAGAAGATGTCCTTTTGGGAAGGTTTTCCTTGTCTTCACTTTCTTTTGCTGAAGGAGAAGTAAAATTTTGAACCTATATCAGTAAATATTGCTAAATAAAAGCATTTGAAAAAAACAATAATTTAAAAACCTATAGAACACTGCTTTTGCTTTATAAGAGCTAACGGAGTAGAGCACGATGTGTATGGTGATAAATCTTTATTAGCTAGAATCTTAGAAATCTCAGGATTATAAAGGACCTTAAGAACCAGCCACCCTACACTGGAATTCTATATTGCTGTTTCTAGGACACTGCCAAAGACTCATTAGCTATCTGAGTTTTCCTTTGATTGTCTCCCTGCAGCTTCCACTCACTGACTCTATACTGCTGCTCCTTAAGAACCTAATAATCTCTCCCACAAGTCAATATTCCAAATGCCTAAAGACAACGATATGATTATGTCTATCAGTCTCCTATTTCCTGAATATTCCAGGTTCCTTTATCTCTTTCTTTTATGACACAGGTGTCTATTATCCTTTAACATCTGGTTGCTACTATTTTTGTACATGATTCTTAACTGGATGCAGTACTTCAAGTATGGCCTCACTGCCTCTTTTGACAGTAGTCAGGGCAGTGCCTGTAATGAGTAACGGTAGAAGAATTTGGCTACCAAATTTGGTAGCCATTCCGTAGGACATTTTAATATGCTATTTGCTCCCCCAGGCTGAAGTAAATAGAACCTATGGCACTAACGAGTGGAAAATGAGACTGGGAACAATAGTTTCAGGGAGAATGTAATACGAAATCAATGAAACACTAACAAATTAGAAATGCCTTTAGAAAATCGCACATTCAAAAATCACAAACTTATTTATTATAAAGTCCAGGAAATGCTTTTGCCTTTTAACATATAAATTTTTATTAGACATTTAAATAATATACGCAGGACAGTATTCCCATAACGGTAATTTTTCAGGCTATAGAATTCAAGTGATTAGTTCTTTTGAAAGATACGAGTAAGAGCCTAGTTTTATAAACAAGTCAAAAATATTTGAAAGACAAGAGAAATTTTCCTTTTACTTCTCTTCATATTCTATCTTTATGAAACTTTTATAATGACTTTAAAATTTCAAAGAGCAAAGTTATTTCTTTGAGTTTAGTTTCCTTAGCTGTAAAAGGCAGAGTGCTCTGGAAAGTTTCTATGGATCTGTATGATCTCTATTATTATTGGAGATTTCAGTATAGAAAAAAAGACAAGAGTGTTCACAGAGGGCAAAGTGTAAGCAGACAATGCAATTTCTAAATACCAAAGGAAGAGCTTCATAAAATGGTCGGTTTCAAGAAAAAACATTTTAAACATGAAAAGAACTCCCAAACAGATTTACAAAAAGTGCATAAATCTAAAAGGGCACGATTCAGTATAAAATTCATGTTTTTCTTGTTTTAAAAACTATGACGAGACCTTCACACAAATTAATAATTTCTGTAATAAACAAGAGAATGCAGTATTCAAAAATTCAAAATTTTAATACCTTTTTTAGTCTCCATAAATTTTTCATAACTATCTGGAAAATCATCTTCTGGCTTAGATTTTTCCACTGGTGCCACAACTGCTTTTCCTTCCTCCTCTTCATCTTCATTAAACCACATTTCTTCATCCTCTTCCAAGGCTTTTGCATCTCTGCGAAATCTGTTACTACGCAATATAGATGGTACACTGTAAGAAATATATCACAAATATTGAGTAATGATTTAAAGTTCATGCCCAGATTAAATTTGAGAATAAATATGTATAACCAAGAGGAGCTGAAGTAATTTTAACTGAGTATAATTTATATCACAGTCACCTCAAATCATGATACAAGATGTAACAGAGAACACTCCAAAATATTTAAGGATGCTGTAAACAAAACTAAAAATTTATCTTGAGTTACAATATGGAGCAGTAACTTTTCATATAAAAGATCTGGGGTAATCCTACCCTCTTACATAACCCTGTACTATTTAACGACAGGAAAAAAAAATTCCTGGGTAAATTTCATATGTAAGATCCAAACTGCAGACTATTTCAGATGTAATTTTATAGGCTATAAGGGCAATATACTTAAACAGTACCTGTTCAGTTTCTGATTTTGTCTGTCTTTTTCTTGCTCATATTTAGTCTTCAATCCTTTGAATGTCTGAACATATTCAATCGATTCAAGTGCTTTATAAAAGTTTTCAACTATATGTGCAGTAAGAGACTTGATATCTTCCTGTATAAGTACAAAATTTACATTTCAAATATAATGCAATGCTTGTTAGGAGAAAAACTTAAAAATTTTTTTATAGTTCCAAAGCTGATCAAAAAATGTTTTTCAAAATCACCTTCCAAAAATAAATGTCCTAATTTCTTTATACATGAGCCAGGACTCCACAGAAAACTTGGAAAAAGGGAGAAGCAATTCACTGGAGCCCTTTTGGAGGACTATAAAGAACATTTGAAAAGTAAATGGATTTAGTTTATGCCTTCTATTTATTTTTTGTATTTACATAGCACTTTACAACTTAAAAAGCACTTTCACATACAATTTCACTTGATCCTCATAACAATTCTATGAAATAGGTTTTATTATCCCCATTTTACAGAAAAGGAAAATTGAGGCTATGAGAGCAGTTGGATGGCCTGATCAAGAGCACACAGCACACAGAAAGCAGATTTTGAAATTATATTTTCAACAAATGTTAGGTTTTAATTAATGACTCCTCATTTAACTGCTATCAAAATGGGATAAGCCTTATCTAATAATAAACACAGATTCCTCAGACTATATTACATATACAGATCTGATAAACTATTAACTTGAATTCTACTTGCCTATTCCCGCAGTCTTCCAGTGTTTAATCTTTGTGAAATAAACTGACAGTAATAACTTCTAAACTCTATATGAACATTCTAAATGGTCATTGCAAATGCATGGGTACAAAGCAGGTTCATTATTAAAAATAATTAAAGCTGTGATTCAGGACTTTAACACTAGTAACAAATATACAGGCTGCTTCTTTAAAAAATGCACCACATTCTGGTTGTATTAAGGATTTTAAGTCTTTAAACTAGTCTCCCTGGACATCTCAATCAAAAAATATGCAAAGAAGAAAAATTAGAAACCTAGGTAAAATGGTTCTATGTTGCATACTCAACAAAAAGATAAATTTTGGGATTCAATGTACATTTATCAACCACTCAAAATTATTTTCAGAAAAACAAATTCAATCACAGGAATGGGGATGGGGTTGTGAATCCTACAATTCATTTTATCAGTATCTCACCAAAAATTTTAAAGGAATAAAAATATAAACGTTAATCCCTGATTCATTAGAACAGTGTACCGTGAACCTGGGTTCAGATATTTGGTGAGCTAGTTAACTATGTTCCCTCTTTCCAAGGCTAAAGACAGTACTTCTATCCTCTTCATCCTTTTGAAAATCATATTCTTGGCAAGTGACCACTATTAGGAAAACAATCCAGTCAGCCAAATAATCTTCATATGAGAAGAGTATGTCATCAGTAGAAATCTGATTTGTAAGAAACAAAACTAGAGAACTAGAGAATTTCTAGATTTGACTTTTTTCAAGTTCTTTCTAACCATGTGGCCATTTCCCCTGGTGGAATGATTTCAGTGTGTGGGAGAGGGTAAATTTATTGTACCATTTCTACAGTTATCTGTCTTATTCCTGTTATTCACACAGAGCTCTCTCCGGATCGTTTTATGACAAGTCTTTTTTTACCCAAAACTGAGCTGCAACATATCTTCAAACGCTGACTGTGCTCCTAACCAAATGGATGCTCCTGAATAGGTCACTTATCACTTTGGGTGTCTCAAGCCCCTCATCTGTAAAATAAGGCAGTTGGAGTAGTCCGCCTAACTTCCTGGTCTCTTTAACTTAAATTCAATGATAACATCCTACCTTTTATGCATCTTATACTAATGTCTACCAAAGCAACTATTTTTCAACCTTTCCATTCATTTTTATTACTACCCTCATAATAGATCACAGAGATCACACAAATGGCATGCTTGACTGAAATGTCCACATATGCCAGATATGATCCTGAAACATTTGGCCAATAAAAAAGGAACTGAGAAGAATAGAGTAAATATGGGTTAAAAGACAATGCTGAATTTTGCAATTTAAAACATTAACATCATTAAACATATAATTACTGTACTTTACCAAGAATCCCTTAATATAAACTTACCACTCTTATAAATTCAAACAACTCAACAACAGCTGAATTCAATAGATTATACCGAGTTCCATTATCCAGAAGAGCATTTATAACTGGTTCAAAAAGATTTCCCTTGGTGATGTAACGATTATAAAATTCATCTTTAAGGCCAATTATCCGCCTCATAAAACGAAGAGCACCTAATTAAAAATAATACAGGAATAAGTTGATGATCTTACTAATATTAATTATTATACAGGTATTTTTGCATAAGGCAATGTATATGTTCTTCTCGAATAATAAGCAAAATTGTGCATTAAAAATAACTGGGCTTGGAGAAAAAGAGAGTTAGGGAAAGACCATTCAAAACCTGCACAACTTTTGTAGCCAGAGTTAACAAAAAACCAGTAATTGGTATCTGGGAGATAAATAAACTACGTAAGCAGGTAGCTCCATGGCAGAGAGATTAAAAAATATACAAAAACCATAGAATGCAAATGCTGGCAGTACTCAGCAGCAATGCTGGTGGATGCAGAGACAATGCAGTGAAGGCAGCTCAGAATCAGTGGGGCGCTGTCACTAAGGTGGGCACAGGAATGGTGCAACCTGCCAAGAGCCAAGATTCCCTTACCTCTCTGGAGGAGGGAGCTCTGGCAGTAGGTGCTTCTTTTAAATTTTCTGAAAATACAGCCAAAGGGGCTCCTGCTATCAGTTTAACAGGAGAGCTACAGATTTTTCACTTTTCTGATAAAGGCTATAGTTCCACTCCCACTATTCCAGCTCCCTTTGCCCTGGAAAAATCATCTGTGAACCAACACTACCTCCACAATATAATAACATCATTCCCTTGTTTACCAATTGCTTATGAGCTATTTTGCCTTAGGTAAACATGTATTCTGGCAGATCAGAATGTATGTGTAAAAGAATGATAAAGTGACAAACAGTATAATTCGGCTTTTTCAAATTTTAGAATACTGAAAAGCAATTTTCCTTTTAACTAGTCTTTTCCCTAGCTAAATAAGGCTAAACAAATTTAGCAATATTATTGCTAAAATTTTTATGAAACAGAAAACACTCTAATTTTAATCTCTTATTTTTATGTTTGTTGATCCTTTAACTTGTAACCTCTCCCCTAAGTACTTTAACTTATTTTACTGATACCACTAGTCGAATCTTTCAAACACATGGTTTCTGAATTTATAAGTCAGTCTCTCATTTCAACCCTCTGTTCATGGATGAAAGTCATTAAAAGTTGTGTCTGTCAAAAAGGTTCTCAATACTATCTGAGAATAAAACAGAAACAGGCCACATAAGGTATAAATGTATAATAACTGACACTAAACAAGTGTGGAGAGAAGTGCTAGACTTATATTACCTGTTTTTATGGCAGGATAAGAAACAGTTCACTTAAAACTAAAAAGATTGAAGTTTTGGCAAAGATGTGAGCAAATCACTCTCTTACACTGTTGGTGAATGAACTGACATGCACACAAAGCTACAGTTAAAACAGCATTACTTATAAAACAGTAATGGAAATCTTGAAGCAATATAAACATTTAAATACTGGAGATCAGTTCAGTTATGATATATCCATATAAACAGGACTACTCTGGAGTCATCAAGAAAGACTACATATAGAAAGTCAGATATGAAAACCTATCATGAGAACATCGATCCTTCTAAAATTAATATAAAAATGTAATGTAAATCTAATCAGGATGAACTGGATAAAATTATTTTTAAATTATTGTGGAAGAACAAATGTCCAAGAACCAAGAAAATTATGAAAAAGAAAAGTGAGGGGGGACTTTGTAGATATTAGACTTTACAAGAGAGATACTATAACGGCATGAGAATCAACATTCCCATTTATTTCATCTAGTGAAATGAAAGGACAGTCTAGAAATAAGATGCAAGTATATATGGTAACTTACTACATAACAAAAGTGATATTTTAATTCAGTAAGGAAAATACAGTTTATTTAATAAAGGTGTTGGCACAACTGGCTATCCATCTAGAAGAGAACAAAGGTAGACTCTCACTTCAAACCATATGCAAAAACAAATTTCAAGTGTATTACATATATAAATGTAAAAAATGAAATATAAAAACATTAGAAGAAAATTGAGGAGAATATTTGTATAATCTCAGGAGACTTTCCTAAGCAAGACAGAAAACCCAAAAGCCATAAAAGGAAAAGAGACATATTCATCATCATAAAGAATTTTAAAACAGTGATATGGAAAACAATACCATAAAGGCAAAGACAAATGAGACTGGGACATTTTTTCCCCAAAACTTGACAACTTCTTAGTATCTTTAATATAAAAAGAGCTCTACGAAAAAGATAACAGGCAATTCACAACAGACAAAATGCAAAAGCACTAAAATATGAAAAGATGTTGTCAAGGAAAATGTAAATTAAAACACAAATGGAATACCACATTTTCCATCATCAGCTTTAAAAAGCAGTGCTTTTTAACATCGAGTGCTGGAAGAATGTCAAGTGCTTTGATCTTTTGGGAAAGTAATCTGGAGGCGAGGCTATATGTTAAATTAAAATTTAAAAGGAAATATTAAAAATATATACACACTTTGTCCTGGCAATCCCATTATTGGGAATCTATCTCATGGAAATAAATAAACCAATACTTAAAAGATTTATGTACTAGGCTATTTATTACAGTGTTGTCTGGAGTGGCAAAATACCCAAACAACCTTGTTATCCATGCAGCGAAGAATGGTAAAATAAATTGTGGAAGAGGCACTCTGTGAAATATTACTCAGCTGTGTTTAGGGAAAAAAAAAAGTAGTTCACACCATATCCAATGACCTAGAGTAATATTAAGGGTCTGAGAAGTGTGTTAGTATGATCCTGTTTTTGTAAAAATGAAACAAAAAAACCTATACATGTGTAAATATGTTTATGTAAATTTCTACAGGTATGGAGAAAGGAATGGAAAAGAAATAGTGCAGGCAGTTAACAGTGGCTAATTTAAGGCCTTAAAAATAAAGGAAGTAGTAGAGAGATTAACCTTTTCTCTAAATAAATGTTTAAATTTTAACTATAATTTTTATGCTCAGAAATAACCCACAAAGCTCTTTTTATTTGGAGGGAGAAGGAGGCTTCTTTATCCCTATTTGCAGGTGAAATTATGAAGAACAAAGGAAAGTTTACGGTTTGCCAAAAATCAACATGGGAGCAAATATCAGCATTTAAGTTTGATTATTACTGGTCCAAGTGGTCTATTGAGGGACTACCCATAAGTTATTTTACAAGTTCAATAAATAACGTGAGTTACACAAAAACATTTCAAGGCCCCCATCTCCAAAACATAAAGAGTCACTACTAAATGACAGTTTGATGAAGCAGATGTAAAAGACAGTAGAACTGGTTCTATTAGTGAAATGTTATCATTGCACACAGTATTATCTCAAACAGTTAAGCTAAACTGAATCTAAATGTGAGCAATATATGGGTGAGGAAGCACTATGACATATTCTTCTTGTCCTTTAAATAAAAGATTAGTACTTCTCATAATCATCTCTTTAATAGCATATACACTGCTAAAAAAATAAGTAAATTCACATGGGTAACTTCAGCTTTTATCTCTATTAAAAATGTTCCTTAAAACATTTTATAAGAATGTTCGTTTAAATTTACTTACACAAGGCCAGAAAAGTGTGCTTTGAATTCATCAAGACCAAGACTCTTCTTAGCAAGTCCTTGTTCATAATATAGTTTTTTATGTGATATGTGTGATGTTCCACACAAAATGTAAGTAGTTCCAAAATTAAGGCAAGCAGCTGTGCTGTTTGATAATTATCTACAAAGAAAGTCATCACATGAAAAGAAAATAAATATTGCAATACATCTAAATAAAGAGAAGAAAGCTTATATCCTATACTCAAAAGCAAAAGTAAAATTGTATTTCCTCCTCATATCAATTAAAGAAGCTACAGGTTTTTACTTGTTCATTAGGCAGACTCTCCAGAAGGATTATCAGTTTTATTTACTAAATAGCTACTTTCTAAGGCTCTTGTATAAAATATTTAACAACAGTAAAAGGAAAAAAGCCTCAATAAAAACCTACAAACATGACAATAAAAACTCTCATTGCATTGAGATTTTCTTGGTAATGTTTCTTTAATACGTGCTGTCATTATTAATCTTAATGATTCTATAAAAGGGTCCACAGCACAGACGTACCTGAAACTTTTTGCCTAAAGTGGCACAATGGAAATTTCCCAAGAAAAATTAATATGCTTTCTTTAAAGACATCTTTAAGGAAAGGACACTTTTGGGTATTTGACTATCAAGAGAAAAATCTTACGTCAAGATTTCTTAACAATACTCTTTTTAACATCAAATCATGATATCTGAGAGGTCTATTGAAATAAACTAGCTTTTTCTTCCCTCAAGAGGCTTTGGTTAATACATTCATGGAATGATTTCAAACTGCTTCCTGAATATTAAAATTGAATGTACATCAAGGGCTTATACAGGTAATTACGCACACCTATTATAAATGCTTTAGGCAAGGAAATATTAAACTGTGAGGAAATTATGGAAGCACAGTCTTACAGAAAAGAAAAAATGATTGACATCATCTAGTCCAACTATTTTATTTTTCAAGAAGATCACACTCAAATATTTTGTGGAACTACGATGCTATCAGAAATAAATTAGCATTCTTTTTAATAACAGAATGGCCATTAAATATACAAAATACAATTCTGGTATTTCAAAGATCTTTTCTACTTTAAACGCAAGTAAAGAATTTTACTTGCTCCAGACCAATCTGAGTAACAGCCAACACCACAGCCAATATTTGAACTAGTCCCTTACCATTAAAAACAAAACATGTTCATTTCTCAATTTCCAAATTTTACTTACAAAAGATTTTGTAACAGTTATCTGCAGTGTTAATTAAATGTCTTGTTTTCACTTTCCCAAACTAAGACATGAAATTACTCATTATTAATATCTCTGAACAGTCTCCTTATTTGAAAATGGCTCCACTAGGGCTCTGATGGGCTTCACAGAAAAGACAGAACGCTAAGTACACATATTTTCCATACTACCAGAGCCATATCTGGTATGTATTTTCCAAGTAGAACCAAGTGTTTACACTCAGATTCATAAATAATACTTAAGCGTAAGGACATCATGAAGACTAATTTCTATTTGGCCTTAGCTTACTAGATTTCACAAATATGTAACTAAATTCTCAACTTGCAGACATTGTCTCAAAAAAAAATGTCAGAAAACAAGCTCTAAATTGATAGGAAAAAACCAAGAATTCCAAATGGGTTCCATCTTTTATACTGGAGAAAATGGAATTTTTTCTTTATAATAAAGAAAAAAGTAAATCTATTTTTGGGTTTTTTGGTTAAAAATATGCCTTGCTTAGCCTTGTATAAATGCATTATACTCTGAGTAGAAAAAAGCTTATAATCTGTATTAGTTCATAAAATAAGAATTCATACTTACCAGGACAAATCGTGCTGTTTTTGTTAGATCCAACTATATTATCTAATAAAAAAAATTAAAATCAGCTACTTCAGTATTAATATCTCACATTTCCCTAGCACTTTACAATATACAAAGCATGTCTTTGATCATAATCTCATTTTACCTGCATAATAACCATTAAGAATTAGTTGCTTCAGTCAAATACTATACCTCTATCTGCAATCTTTTACAGAATTGGGTGCAGATGAGGAATTATTAAAAGACAATATCATAAATATTCTGATAAAAAAGTGAGATTACAACCAGAGATAAGACCAATATATCTTCTTTTACCTTGTCTTAGTCATCCTCCAACAATTAGGATACATCTCTGCAGATAGGAATTTCTTAAACTCCAGAATAATACATATGTCAACAATTAGTCATTTATCCTTTGAATTTTTTAAAAAATAAAATAAGTAGCACATTATAAGTTCCAATTTCTATGCACACATCTTAGAGCACATTTGTGTAGTGAAACACAAGAATGCATATCAGAACACTGTTTGTAATACCAAAAAGCTAGAAACAACGTAAATGTACATTAGAAGCAGAATGGTTAAATTAGAGCATACTCATACAAGAGAATACTATGCAAGAGTTAAAAATAAATGTGAACTCTAGGTGTCAATATGGATAGATCTCAAAGAAAGCACTGGCTAAAAAAAAAAAAAAAATCGCAGAATGTGTACAATAGAAGTCAATTCATATCAAGTTTGAAAACATGAAAAACAACGCCACATTATACGTCATAATAATATAAACAAACATAGAGGAAATAAACTCCAAATTCGGCATTTCTTAAAAGATGGAGGTGGGGGTGGGGTAGAATAAGAATGTGAAGGAGTACATAGGAAACTCCAACAGTATCTGAAAAAATCTGAAAAAAATATGGCATGTTAGTTTTGATAAAGCCAACAGGAAGTATTTGGGTGTCTGTTAAACTATTATCTGTTATATTTCTGTATGCTGGAAGTGTTTTATTTTAAAATGAACGTTAAAAATGTATTTATTTTTATTTACATAAATGGAACCATTCTGCAATAAAACATTCTGCAACATGTTTTACCCTCAACTTCACATTTTTGAGAACTAGTCAGTTTACAGATCAAAATTCAATTATTGTAACTGGTATATAGTATTCCAGTATATGAATATACCACATTTTCTTCATTTTCCTACCACGAACAATGCAACAACATTCTTGTACCTGTCATGCATATGTATAAATGTTCCCTAGGATACATGCTTAGAAATGGAATTGATGGTATTATGTAGGGTGTGCCCACCCTACAACTTTGTTAGTTTAGTACACATTCTTTTAACTGACTTATCAGATTAACCAACAACCTCAGAGAATATGATCCTACACATATCTCATTTCAGTAGTTGAGTTGTATGCTTATCAAAAAGTCAGTCTCTTGCTTATGCTAGTTATGTTTGGTACTATGAGTATATGATTTAAATATTACAGGTTGATGAAATGTCATAGAACTGTAGTATCTATGGTTAACTTGAATACAGTACAACTCAATAAAAAAAACTGTTGCCAAACTAGATATATACAACTATGAATACTTAAAACCACAGTAGGATTCTGCACTCAGCTCACTTCAAAAACAACTTTAGGTGTTCACCCCACTTTAAAAAACTGAAACCACAAATCGCAGCTGATGAATTATGGGTGTAGTTTATGCAAGAAAGATAATATGGAAATATCACACACACACACAAAAAAAGCCTTGACCCTATACAAAATATCAGCAAATGAGTCAGCATTTAGAATAAATGTTTATAAAGAGTTTATTTTTATTTAATTGTTCTCTGCTTTAACCAACTTTTTTGATTAACCCATCAACTTCTGATCCCTATGTCGTGAAATTAGAGAGCTTTTACTGTATTTCCAAATTGTTCTCCAAAATGATGGTTCCCTTGGGATCTTCTAACGTAGGCAATATATTGTCTGCTCTTACTCAGAGCAGATATTAACTAGATATTAACTCTAACAACTTTGGGAACAATCTCCTTCTTTTGCTAAGTGTTTACATCTCTCTTCCTCAAGGTGTAATACTTTTTGCCACATTTTCTATATGATTCTCTAATAAAGATACTCAGAAACAAGGGAAATCATGATTTTATATTGCAGTTTAAATTGTTTGGTAGTGATTTCCCTGTCATATAAAGCACCAAGTGAACAGCCTGTTAGTTATAATACTTATTTCACTCTTTTAAAACAGAAATCATGAGCAGATAAATAAGAACCCTACCCTTTTCACATTTGTCTTCTGAAGTATTGGTCAAAAGTGGTGCTGTGAGGACATGCATACAATGGTTGTAGAAGAAATTAAGAAATTCACTTTTTTCAGTTTTCTGCAACATACAGAATTTTAAAAAATATTTTATTATCTTCATAATTAACAAAACACTTTCAAGAATTAGCAATGCAGGTCATACACAAACAACAGATATGTTAAGATACTGTGAAAGAACCAAAAAATTAGTTATATTCACCTTAATCTCATTTCTGCAGAACTGAATAATCAAATTTATTTCATATTACACATCAAAAAAACAAAAGCAAGAAAAAAGACTAGATAGTACCATAAAAAGTTTTTCCGAGGAAAACTATTCAGAACAATTTATTTTCAAATATGCTTGTCATCTGAAATACCATGAAGAATCTATCAAGCAGTGTGAGAGCAATGTTTTAACTGCTTAAAATCTGAAACCCCAAATTTCACAACGTATCCAAATTTGAAAAACCACCAAATCGATTTATGAAGCTATTAGAAACAGGATAGAATTTAGATCTATTTTTAAAATCTTAAAAAATTTTTTATTTCTAAGTTTGGATAATAATGCCTTTTGATTTTTTTGGCCACTATTTTTTACACAAGGGCCAAAAAACTGGTAATGATTTAAAAATAATATATTCTCTAAATATGAGGGAATTTTATAAAGGAAAAATGTCCCATCATTTTGAGACACCATTATTAATATTTTGGAATACTTCCTTAAGTTCTTTTTTTACAACTTCTTTTACTATGCAGTTGAGATCATTTGGTACATATTAATTTTATTGTGATAAAAAAACACAACATAAAATTAACCATCTTAACCATTTTTAAGTTTACAGTTCAGTAGTGTTAAGTGAATTCACATTAATGTGTATTAATTTTTAAGAAGTTAACATGCAGAGGCCAAGGGCCATAAAGAGAAGTGCTAACATTTTAATAAGATTTTAGCAGATTTCAATCTTGCATTTTGCCACAAATGAACTGCTATAGGAACACTACTGCTACTTGAATACTGAGTGTACAAATACCTAAGTATTTATTGTTTTACAAAATTGTAGAAATTTTCAAAAATTTTATATTTACATATAATTTATATATTTATACATAATTTATTATATATAAAATCATCTAAAACTGAGTAGACCAAACATTTTTAACTCAAAGTAATTTCTTACATTAGTTGTAGCCAGCATGTTCTCTGGATCAATTAGAGTACGAAGAAGTCCCATTAACTGAACAGCACCTCCTAGCTCAGGATCAGTATCACAAATCATTTGTTCAATTACTACATTAATGAGAAGGATATCCTGAAAGAAAACAGGGTTCCATTAGACCTGGTTTGAATACAAGACAAATATACCAGCTGAAAGAACAAAATTGGAGTTATATTGGGAAAAAAAAAGAATGAACATAAACCTTTTGTTCCTAATGTTTTTCAAAATTCTATAAACATACCAGAGTGAAAAAAAACCCACTCAAAAAAAAAAAAATGACAAAGCAGAGCATGCTACAGCTTACAATACCATCAACATAGGGAAGTGGAAAACAAAATCATTTATTAGAAATTCTTGTTCACTGGAGGTTCTAACAGATTCTATGTTTCAGCCTCAGGTATAAATTTAGAAGTTGACTAAACAAGCAAGTTTACACATCATGTGACCCCAAAATACAGATAATCTCAGCTTCTAACCAGAAAATCCTTTATAGCAAAAAAACAAAAAAGAAGAAAAAATAACCCAGTACACTATTCTCTACAGGAGGTGAGTGGGTACACATTATCTTATATAACGATCTAATGTCAAATAAATTTATTGTTACATTAGTAACACACTCTTGGGTCTTTAAAATATAAAGAGCTATAAAGCAGCTTGCAGATACAAAATTTACTTGCCTTCTGCCTGTATTTTTAAAGCAGAAGTCTTAAACGTTAAAGTTGGACACAGTGATTGTTCATGTCAAAGGAAAAAGTTTTGACATCAACTCAGTGGATTTGAGAATATGTTTATTATTGGAGAAAGAAAGGTAGTAACTGAAGGAGATGAAATAAGGGAAACTGCAAGAAATGAAGATAAATGTCTTAAATTGGGAGAATTCTGCAAAGTAATAAAAAGAAAGCTTCAGTATGAAGCACTTTTTTGTTATTTTTTTGTTTTGCCTGTGCCTCCCAAACTTAACACACTGTGTTATCCAAAAACAGTATTTCCTTCTGAAGTTGTCTGTGATCTTAAATGCAATGGAGAACCAACAAAATCACATCAGAGCATCTAACTGCTTAAAACTAGAACCCCACCCTCTACCATGTTTTAAAATTTGAACACCAATGAATCAATTCTATTTTGGCACTAGAAACAGAATAAAATGTCTTCAAAGAGGAATTATGAAATAAAAATCACAGAGCTACATTAATAAATCCAGACTCAAGCCTTATTTCAATTAGAGGGAAAAGATCAGATTCCACATTAATCTGCTGCTGTTCCTTATCCTGGTATGTTCAGCAAAGCATACTTCATATAAAAATGTTAAGATATTACAAAAAGGTGTTAGCCAATGAGCTATCTTCAGAACAATGCCATCGCATTTACTTACTTTAAATTTATGTAAATGTGTACAACTTGGATTCCACCAGTTAATTAGGGCCTCAGATAATTTGCTCAGTTATATATAATTCTCTTACATAAGTTCATTCATTTAAAATTGGGCAAAAAAAAAAAACGATGAATTTAGGTTACATCTAAATAAAAACAGAGTGACAAGAAAGACTTAAGGTATAGCTCATACACCAAAATGTCATTTCAATACATACTCTTTAAACTTTTTACTCTTGTCTTCTCTCTCAAACACAGTCTCTCACAAATCCTGATTCCATAAGTACCAATGCCAAACTCTGCTGGTCTACCAGCAGAGATAAAAGGGGACTGTGCTGACTGAGAGTCCCTTAATTTGGTGACTTGCGGAAATAAAAAAGTCAATTTAAGTATTTCATAGTGAAACAGACTGCTACAGAAAACTAGTCTTTTCAAGAGATTAAAAAAAAAAAAAGAAAAGAACTGCCTTTCTCAAAGACACGTAAGACTCCTCTGCCAAAGGTATATGCACCACTGAGTGCTATTCTTTAGAGCTTTTTTTTTTTTGATGAGGAAGATTGGTCCTGAGCTAACATCCATGCCCGTCTTCCCCTATTTTGTATGTGGGACGCCTCCACAGCAAATGGCTGATGAGTGGAGTAGGTCCACGCTTGGAATCCGAACCGGCGATCCTGGGCCGCTGAAGCAGAGCGTGCAGAACCTTAACCACTGGGCCACAGGGCCGGCCCCTCTTTAGAGCTTTTTAAGGTACCCAAACTTGAGACAGGAAGGGCACAGAGGTCAGTAGGTAAAAGGGAATCTTCAGGTTTAAAGATTATGCTTAGATAAGATCTTTAGAATCCACAAGAAGCAAATAGTTTGGAAGCCTACTAAACAGTTAAGGAAGCTTAACTGTCAAGAAAGTTTTAGAATAAACAACAGCCTGTGATTGTTCAATCTCTAAGACCACCACTGGGCCAGAGAACTCACACCAACAGCAAGTAGGCTACACAGATTATATTGAGCCCTGAAGGAAAGGCATCTTCCCACTGCCTGTCGCAGATGTAGCCACAGCTGATAATGACATAAGGGAAGGAACCTGGGCTTTGGAAGAAAATAGGCAAGGGAGATTCTTCAGAACACAGAATCAGGGACAGCTGGTTTGATTAATCAAGGACCACCAGGCACAAGGAGTCTAAGCTACTGCTCTTCAACAAATATTTGACAGACCAGTACATCACAGCAGTGAATGAATGACTGCTGTATCTATGTTCTCCCTTTTTCCAAACAAAAGGAGTTTAATTGTGATGTTGGGGGCAGATGAATTATCTTTTTGTTTATAGATTACTGAAACACTAAGAACCTTATCTGGACCTGAAGAGGACTGTACAACATCCAAATATTCTGGACGTGGTGCTGGATACAGAAGCGAATGGAAACTTCATCTGTCTCCCTTGAGGAGAGGGTGGGTGAGGAAAGAAAAGTGTACATGGATGTTAGGTAGCTATACAGATGGACTGTGGCAGACACTACTAGATGCCAATCTAGTCTATATTCTCTTTGTCCTGTTAGCAGAGCCCAAATTTTGTTCAGAGAGGCAATGCACTCAGCTAAAACATTGTATTTCCTAGCTTCCTTTGCAGCTGAGGGTAACTCACTATTGGCCAAAGAAATCTAAGTAGAAACTGCTAAGTGGAACCTTCAGGAAAGCACTTTAAAATGAAACAGAAAAGCTATCTAGTTCTCTCCATTTTTTTGCCCTTTGCCTTTCTTCTTCTTGCTGCCTGGAGGTGGAATAGCAATCTTCCAACTTCAAGTAAAGCACTAAAACCAGAAGCTTAGGATGACTGACTCAAAAGATGAAAGTCTTTCGGCATCATGGGGCTGGATATCTGAGGGCATTGTGGAGTTGCTCCTTGACTTATTGTGACCCAAATAAAATAAAACCTTTATTAGTTAAAACTATTGTAAGTTGTTTGTTCTTTCTTTTTCGTGATAAAAACACAACACTTAACATAATATCTTTACCCTCTTAGCAAATTTTTAAGTATGCAATATTGTTAACTACAGGTACTAAACTATACAGTAGATCTCTAGGACTTATTCATCCTGTATAATTGAAACTGTACCCTTTGACTAACACCTCCCTGTTTCTCCCTCTCTCCATCCCTTGCAAGCACTATTATACTCTCTGCTTCTATGAGTCTATTTTATACTCCTCATATAAACAGTATCATGCAGTATTTATCCTTCTGTCTGGCTTATTTTATTTAGCACAATGTCTTCCAGGTGCATCCAAGCTGTCAAAAATTGCCAGATTTCCTTCTTTTATTAAGGCTGAACAATATCCCATTGTATGTATTATGCATATGACAAATCTTGATCCATTCATCCGTAGATGGACACTTAAATTGCTTCTAGTTCTAGGCTATTGTGAACAATGCTGCAATGAACATGGGAGTTGCAGATATCGCTTTAAGATCCTGATTTCAATTCTCTTGGATTTATACCCAGAAGTGGGATTGCTGGATCATAAGGTAGTTCTATTTTAATTTTTTGAGTAACTTCCATAGTGTTTTCCATAGTGGCTGCACCAATTTACATTCCCACCAACATTGTACAAAGATTCTCTTTTCTCCACATCCTTATCAAGACTTGTTATCTTTTGATTTTTTTGGTAACAGCCACCCTAACAGGTATGAGGTGATAATCTCATTATGGTTTTTATTAGCATTTCCCTGATGATTAGCGATGTTGAGCACTTCCACACATACCAGTTGGCCATTTGTATTTCTACTTTGGAGAAATGTCTATTCAGTTCCTTTGCCCATCTTTAAATTATTTGTTTTCCTGTCATTGAGTTGTAGGAGTTCCTTACATATTGTGGATATTAAGCTCTTATCAGCAATTGCATACAAACTCTCTACACTTTTACTCCCCAACCTACATACTATGTTATTCATGTTAGAATTTTTCTTTTTATATTGGGTATCTATTAACAAAGTTACAGTTATTCTTAATATTTTGTCTTCTACTTTTTATACTAGGGTTAAAAGTGACTTACACACCACCATTAGAGTATTACATTCTGTATTTGTCTATATATTTATCTTCGCCAATGAGATTTATGCTTTCATATGCTTTTATATTGCTGTTTAGTGTTCTTTCATTTTAACTTGAAGAATTCCCTTTACTGCATCTTATAAGGCATGTCTAGTAGCGACAAACTCCCTTAGTTTTTGTTTGTCTGGGAAAGTCTTTCTCCTTCATTTCTGAAGGACAGCTTTGTCAGGATTTTTTTTTTTTTTTTTTTTGCTGAGGAAGATTCGCCCTGAGCTAACATCTGCTGCCAATCTTCCTCCAGGTAAAGTTTTTTTAGTTAGAGGCTTTTTTCTTTCAGCACTTTGAATATATGAACTCACTGTCCCTTGGCCTGCAACATTTTGGCTGAGAAATCTGCTGACAGCCTTATGGGGGTTTCCTTGTATGTGGTGAGTTTTTTTCTGTTTTGCTGCTCTCAAAAGTCTGTCTTTGGTTTTTGACAGTTTTATTATAATGTCTCTTGGTGAAGATCTCTTTGGGTTGAATCTGCTGGGGACATATGAGCTTCATGTACCTGATGACACTCTCTCTCCCCTGATTTGATGAGTTTTAGCCATTATTTCTTTAAATATGCTTTCTGCCCCTTACTCTTTCCCCTCTCCTCTGAGACTCCCATAATGTATATATTGTTTTATTTTATGGTGTCCCTTAATTCATGTAGGCTTTCTTCACTTTTTCTTTTTGTTCTCTGACTGGATAATTTCAAATGGCCTGTCTTCATCTTCTCTTTTTCTTGTTTGATTGAGTTTGACTGAATCTGTTTATTGATTTTTTTCAGTTTAGTCACTGTATTCTTCAGCTCCAGAATTTCTTTTGGTTCTTCCTTTATAGTTTCTATCTCTTTGTTGAACTTCTCATTTTTTTTTTTCTTTTTTGCTGAAGAGGATTTTTCCTGCGCTAACATCCATTGCCAATCTGCATTTTTTGTTTTTTTTGCTTGAGGAAGATTAGCCCTGAACTAACATCTGTGCCAATCTTTCTCTATTTTGTATCTGGGTCACTGCCACAGCATGGCTGATGAGTGGTGTAGGTCTGTGCCTGGGATCTGAACCTGTGAACCTGTGCCACCGAAGCAGAACGTGCCAAACTTAACCACTAGGCCACAGGGCCGGCCCCTGAACTTCTCATTTTGTTCATGTATTGTTTTCCTGAATTCATTTAGTTAGCTAACTGTGTTCTTTTCTAGCTCACTGAGCTTAACACAATTATTTTGAATTCTTTGTCAGGCAGTTCATAGTTCTCCATTTTTTTAGGGTCGGTTACTAGAGCCTGATTTTGTTTCTTTGGTGGTGTCCTGATGCAAGTTTCCCTGATTCTTCAGGATCTTTGTAGCCTTTGTTGGTGTCTGCACATCTAAAGAAGCAGTTAGCTCTTCCAGTCTTTACAGACTGGCTTTGGCAGGGAAAGCCCTTCACCAGTCAGCCCAGTCAGAGATTCTGGCTGGGCTGGCTGGTGGGGTCCATTACTAGGGTAAATGGACCAGCTACTGAGATCTATGCAGCGGTGTTGAGAGTCTCTGCCCCTTTTCTTTGTTTTTAGCTATCATGAGGTGATTCCCTCAGTGTTCTGGGTGAGGCACGAAAGAAATGGCTCTCTTGGGTAGTGTACTGAAAGGCTGGGGATGTCTGACTCTCACTTTGTTTTTTTTTTTTTTTAATGATTTTATTTATTTATTTTTCCCCCCAAAGCCCCAGTATATAGTTGTATGTCATAGCTGCACATCCTTCTACTTGCTGTATGTGGGACGCAGCCACAGCATGGCCAGAGAAGCGGTGTGTCGGTGCGCGCCCGGGATCCAAACCCGGGCCGCCAGCAGTGGAGCACACGCACTTAACTGCCAAGCCACGGGGCCGGCCCACTTTGCTCTCTTTTTACCTCATGGGAGAATTCAGGGGCCCAGGGGATCTCTCTCGGCACTGTGCTGTGTTGGCTTGGGGGAGAAATGACATGGCTAAAGCGGAACTGTTCTTACCCTTTTCAATGCATCCTTTCTCATTTCTGTGCTCCACCAAGGTGCTAAGATTCTGGAAGTCTCATGGAGATGTTCTTGTCTGTTGATGATTGTTTAATTGGTGTTTCTGTTGGGGGTATGAGGGCTGGAAGTTCCTATTCTGCCATCTTGCTGACGTCACTCCTGGTTTTTCTGGTATATAAAACCAAACCCATTCCTAAGTGATACATTAATTCCTTATTCCCCTTCTTCCTTTCTCCTGTCACAGGTCAAGCCGCCTTCTCCAGCTTTCTGTCCTCCAAAATGTCGTTAGAACTATCCTTCTAAAACAGAGACCTGATCCACACAATGCTTTGCTTAGATTGGCTACAAGATAAAAGATAAAAGACTGGTTGTATAAGTGGTAATTATTCTAACCCTATGCTGTCCAATATTGTATCCACTTGCCACATGAGGCTGTTTAAATTAAAATTAGTAATTCCTCAGTCACACTACCTACATTTTAAGTGCTCAGTAGCCATAGGTAGCTAATGGCTATCTTGTCGAATGACTACAAAATAAACATTTCCATCATCATAGAAACGGAGCAGCACTCTTCAAGCCTATTATTACGACTTCACTGTTGAAGAAGAGAAAAGGAAAAAACAGGATAGTGAGACAGACAGAGAAAAAAAGAGGCTGGAAAAAAGGGGGCAAAAAAGGGAATTTCTCAATCAATAACACCAATTGCCACACTCAATGACACGAAAGTCTTAAAAAGTTGGTTTCTAAATCCTTGAGTCAGATAGGTTTATTTTTTAATGTTCTGAAGTCTCTTTAATGAGACATGAATAATTATTAAAGAAAATAACACATAAGAGACACGAATCCACAAAATGTCCAATTCTGAATAAGGGCCAGTCAAAATTTGCTCAGAAAATAAAAAATTGAATCAGATTTGTGCTTCTGGCCAAGATGGAGTAAGAGGAACTAGATTTACTCTTTTACCTGAAACAACAACAAAAAACTGGATAAAATATATGAAACTACAGTTGGTAATGCAGTAGACATCAGCCAATGAAAGACATTATGAGATGGGAAACAAACGAGATGAACCCTATGATACATGCTAGGTTCTATTATTATTATTGAATTACTGGATTCTGCTAAAGTAAGTAAAAATCAACTTCTAAAATAGTGCAATTAACCACGGATCTAGAGGTTATGTTGCACAGAGCAGTACAGAATAGCAATACCATCTTATCCCAGAGGTATACTCAGCTCAGTAAACAATTAAAATTAGTCTGCTACAATGCACGACTAAATCCACTCAAAAGTAATAACGTACTTTCAGAGATAATGAACAAATAGTTCCTAAGCAATATAATAAATGGCTGGACATTCATCAATAAACTAAAAGTATTATCAGCATTATAAGTTGTCTGTAAGGAATGTTTCATTTCTTAATTAACACAATAGAGCAAGCCTGATGAACAGAAGAAATAGCTAAATCAAAAGACCTAGCCTCTAACTGCAGTACTGCCAGTGAGTAGCTATCTAAGTGACATTAACTCTTCCATGCCTGTTTCTCCAATGGCACAACAAGGGGAATAGAACAGAAGATCACTAAAGTCGGACAACCCTCTCAAAATTCAAGTCAGCATCTCTAATTGTCTGCTAGAGTTCTTCACTGGCATTAAAACACTGCAAGTACAAATCTAATTTTCCACAACCTGCTTCTCCAACAATGGCGTTACTCTGGCTAGAAAACTCATTCCCAAGCAACTGCAGCAAAATAATGAACATGTAAGACAAACTACTGGAAAATTTCTTCTTTGGATGGAGCTGAAAATAAACCATTATAGAGTAACCCCAGTGAACTTATTCCAATGCTGGGGCACCAAAATCTATTCTAGAGAACACTCTCTTAAATTTATAGTCTTAAAGAGCCCAACAACTTCCTCCTCACTGATGTCTGCTTATTTCTATGGTCTCTTTGTTTTACTTCTTATCACACCGCCATAGTAGCTTCTGCAATTACAACCTTCAACTCAGAACGAGCATCTAAGTGCCACCACCATTTACCTGCAATATTCTGAGGAAAGGGTCTAAGTCAGGGGTTGGCAACTACCTGGCCAATTGGCTACTTTGTAAATAAAGTTGTACAGTAAAACTGTACGGGAACACAGCCACATCTGTTCATTTTCAAACCGTCTATGGATAGTTCATAATACAGTGGCAGGGTTGAAGAGTCATGACAGAGATCACAGGGCCCACCAAATCTTATTCACCTTCTGGTGCTTTGAGGAAAGTTTGCCATCCCTCATCTAAATAGCAACATTTAAGTGAGTTTAACCACAGTTTCTGGGAGATATTTCTACGTTTTAGTTGTTTCTAAATCAAAGTTTTAGAGAAACGACACTCCTGTTGGTTTCATCACACTCACCTCATACTATTCTTAGAAACACATACTTTTGTTCTTGAAGTACATTTAAGTGGGTTTAAGAATTTTGCAAGATTGCCAAAAGTAATTAGCGACAGAGTGCAAGCTCTGGGTACCTACACATAGAATTCAGAGATTATCCAGATTATCAGCTGGCATCTTTATCTTCTGAGTGGGAAAGATAAAGAACACGCTTAATTTCATTGTTTCTAATATAGATTTCTTAAAAGTTTTAATTTCTTGACATTGAGATACATTTTATAATCTATGGCATTAGACAGTCACTATCAGCCAAGTGGCAATCATGATAAAGTTGCACAAAAATTTTCCACTGACACTTTCTGGCAAGGTCAAGAAAATATTAGCATCTGTGTATCTTAGATTCCATGAATATAGTAAATAAGATAAGAAAGATAGAACGGCAAGAGCAGGAAGAATATTCTGAAGGAGAACAAAAATAACTGATGCATGTTATGAAAACATTTCCAGTTTTTTTCTTAATATAAATGTAAGAATTAAAAAGAAAGTTATGCAGGGGCCGGCCCGGTGGTGCAGGAGTTAGGTGCGTGCCCTCCGCTTCGGCAGTCCAGGGTTCGCAAGTTAGGATCCCAGGCGCCCACGGATGCACTGCTTGTCAAGCCATGCTGTGGCGGCGTCCCATATAAAGTAGAGGAAGATGGGCACGGATGTTAGCCCAGGGCCAATATTCCTCAGCAAAAAGAGGAGGATTGGCAACGGACGTTAGCTCAGGGCTGGTCTTCCTCACACACACACAAAAAAGTTATGCATATGAAATTTGCTCACTTTGAATAAAGGCTACAAGTATTACAGAACCAATACCTCTTTCAATCCATTCTGACATGTTAGAAGAAAGCAACAATAGCTCCTCAAAATTCTGCAGAACTTAATGGTCCAACTCCTTAAGTCTGTGAAATGGCAAAACAGCCTGGACAAAAATTTAAACTCATTTTTTAAAGTTAGGGGAATTTCTTAATATGATGCACTGAAGTCAACGTTACTTCTGTACCATTCCTCACCCAAAGAAATAACCTGAATGGAATCATGAGGAAACATCAGACAAATGCAAATTGTTGGATACTGGATCAGAAACTTTTCATTTTTGTCTGGTTAAAGAGGACATTACTGGGATAACTGACAAAATCTGATTTAGGACTGTAGTTAGATAATAGTATTGTAAAAATGTTAATTTCTTGATTTTGATAATTATACTGTATGTATGTAGAGTTTTTAGCACACAGACATTCAAGTAAACAAGGGTAAAGGGGCATTGTGCCATCATGTCTGTACCTTATTCTTCAATGGTTCAGAACAAAAATAAGTATGTATGTAAATATGTATATACAAACATAAGCAAAGAAAAAGAATAGTAAAGCAAATGAGAGAGAAAATGTTAACAATTAGGAAATCTGGATGGAGTGTATATGGGAGTTATTTGTATTATTACTGTAACTTTTCTGTAAAAATTTAAAATTACTTCAAAATTAAAAATTAAAAAACTGATGCAATTTTAAGAAATAAAATGGAATATGTTCAATATAAAATATTGAACAGTTAACCCACAGAGATTAGCTTACATATTTTTTTAACTTCTTACTATGGCAAATTTCACCCTCCAGAATTATTCTGAAGCAAATTCCATATACATAATTCTATAAATATTTCATTAAGAATCTTTAAAAAGAACTCAAAAAAATAACCTCAATACTATTATCATATCTAAAAATTAACATATGAATTTATTCCTAAGTGATAAATACACTGAAAATACCTGCCAAAATAAGTAGTTCAGTAATAGTTGTATTACGTATCGAGTCAGATTCTAAAATAAGTTTTACTAAATGTTTCAAAGGCCATTAGCATAAAAACATGTAAAATCTGTGGCATAACAAAAAGACAATAGTTATTGCTAAATCTATCCTTCTAGCTTGGATAGAAATAATGACTATAGTACCAGATGTTAATATTTCCTTGTGTCTCAACACATATTTTAATACTGTAGTCCATGTTCCTAAAACCAAATCTGCTCTATAACACTAGAAAGAAAAGTTTGAATGCTATGCATTTATTTTAAAAGGGCATCAAAATATCAACTACATACTTAATACATAGTAAGCATTTTTTCTTTTTGAAGGTTACCATTGACCCAATATAGTACAATTCAGCATGTAAAATCTTTAATTTTGAAAATTAAAAAAAAATTACAACTTATCACCTTTTGTGGGCTAACAATTATTTTGAGGCAACAAAATTTTTAAACTGTAAAATTTTTAGATCTCAGAAATTCAGGGAATTAAACGACCTTGAAGACTGTGATTATAAGAAAAAGAGAAATTGAGAAAGACTTGTCGTAGCTAAAAATCAGTAACTGCTTCTCTAAGTCTCATGCATCAATTAAATGTAAACAAGGAACTATTTCCAATGAAAACAGAAATAAAAGCTTTAAGAGTTAAGAATTCTAAACGTTAGTGGCTCACTATGTTCATGGTTTGAGAGATTTTATGATGAATGCGTTTAGTCACATATATCATTTAAGATGGAGCAATAAGAGTGTTAATTTTAAAGTTATCTTTGGGGCCGGCTCCGTGGCTTAGCGGTCAAGTGCGCGCGCTCTGATGCTGGCGGCCCGGGTTCGGATCCTGGGCGCGCCCCAAGGCACCACTTCTCCGTCCAGCGCGAGGCCGAGTCCCACGTACAGCAACTAGAAGGATGTGAACCTATGACATACAACTATCTGCTGGGGCTTTGGGGGGAAGAAAATGAATAAATAAAATCTTTAAAGTTATCTTTGTAAAGGATGGCACTAAGATAACGTCAACAGCGAGACTATAAACTGATTAATAAACTAGGTATATTTCTTTTAAGTCAGATTTAGCATCATTTGGGTTTAAAAAAAAACCTTAAAATATACTTAACACCAAATATTTCTTCTATTTCTTTTCTAGTCCCTCAAGTATAGCATTAACTCAAACTGATTCTAAAATAAAATTGCTTAAAAAAAACATTGGAAATATCTAACAAAGACAGAACATAAAAATCTAAGTATAGACATCAAGAAATTAAACATAAAACATAAAACAAATATAGTTTAATTCAATAGTTAACTCATACAAGAATTAAATTAACATTGGGAATCAAAACCTTTTTTTAAGAAGAGACAATTATATTTTAGTTATTTTCTACTTAAGACTAAAATATATTTAATATAAGAAAGAGTATTTTAAATTACAGCTATATGTTCATTTTATTCTTAAAACAGTTTAAGGGGAAAGTTTAAATATTTCTGTAGTAGGAAAACACAACATTGGTCTCATTATTAAACGTTCATCCCTACTAAAAAAATATACACATTTGAACTAGTGAAAAAACTTCTGAGTTATTCTAGATAAACGCTTGACCTAAGGGCTTGAAATTACATGTCATTAGCACTTGAAACTTTTTTTAAGACCAACATCTAAGAATTTCATTCCATTATAATCTATTTATCTCAATACTGGTTTGAATATCTCTTTTTTACAAGAAACAAATCAATTGCCACATATTCTGGGCTTGCCAAAGTCACAGCTGATCAGAAATCTATTATTTTGCTTATAAAAGATTAAAATTATGGTTATGCCGATTCTCTCAATAGTTTGTAAACACTACACTACAAGTAATTCTCATAGAACCAGTGCATTATTACTTACGTCATCACTCTGCTGGGCTTCTTGCATTACAAATTCTCGAACCATGGATGGACTAAACTCTACTAGATAAGAAAATATATCTGTAGCAGCTGATCTGACTTGCAAATCATCCATGCCCTGATAAAGGAAGAATTAGGTTACTTAGAGACAGCTAACGAAAGTTATGCTTGTGTCACTCTTTTCTTTCCCAAATCTGTGTACATCTCCAACTTTTTGGAATTAGACATTGCACTGGAATCAAAATATATAACCTCTCTTTTTCTTCCTTTCCTTTTACAAATATTAAAAACTTTTAGGCAGCTTAATGATTAGTTTCTGCCAGTTTTTACCACCACAAAGATAAATACTCAGAGAATTTAAATATAAGAATCAGCACAGGATTATAAAGCAATGCTTTACAAATGCTATTAAAAATTTTCTTCGGGGTAGGATTCTTCACTTAAATATATGCAAAAACATGAATGATGTCTCCTAGTTAAGGCTTCAACACTTTCCAGAATCTATCTTTGGCCCCGGATTTGCCATAGTTAGTTACTCCTTAGTTTACGACTCATCCCGCCATATAGAGGATGCTTTTGAAAACACTGGGTATTTTCACTCTTTCTCACGACTTAGTTTTCTAAGATAGTGATCCTGAATGTTTTTCCCCCTTCAACACATGAAGGATACATGATTTGTAAGTTATAAAATTTCTAGGTGATTCTGAAAACAGTCCCTAACTCAGCAGTTCTCAAAGTGTGGTCTAGGAAATCCTGGCAAGGGGCCTTTTCAGAAAGTGCATGAGATTAAAACTATTTTCATAATAATAAATAATACTAAGGCATTATTGGCCTTTTCCACTCTTAGTCTATCACAAGTACAGCAGGGTTTTCCAGAGGCCATAGGATATGTGATATATCACAACAAATTAAACACAGAAACTGCTGTGAGAATCTAACTATCTTTTATTAAGCCAGACATTAAATGGACTGGCAAAAAATGTGAAAGAATGCCACTTTTATAAATTTGTTTTTGTTTTGGATAAATTATTGTTCATAAAAGTTGTATTATGTTAACATAGAATGGGCTGATTTTTATTATTTTGAAATGAATTAATATATACTTAATTTTCTCAGTTTTAATTTTTCACAAAATAAATACCAATGGATAAAGCTCACAAAAACAAAAGTATGAGAACCATTGCTCTAACCCCATATTGCAGCATGAGCCCTGTTGGTCCAGTCTGCCCTCACTTCACTCACTGGTCTAAAAAGGAAAGATATTTTACAGTTTCTATGAAACATACTTATTATTATTATATAAGAGATAACAGTCTTGTAAAAATTTAGCATTTTTATTCACTTGAAGCCATATTATATGCAAGTGATTACATATTAATATAACAAATTTAAGTTAACAAGATTCTAAAGATTGAAAACACCCTTATAATAATTCACTATCAAGTGAGTCATAACTTAAATTCTAAAATTCAATATGCATTACTATAATAAATACTTTCCCACCCACAATATAAATCTATTACAAATTCACATATTCAAAAATATGAAATGAAGCTGTGTAATTACCATTACAATTTCAAGAGCAGGAAGAATCCCCAACTTTGCCAGAGTTTTGAAAAATGCATCCCTGTTTTGAGGTTGTAATGTCTGAGAAAATGCACAAAATTCCTTGAAAAAATTAACCTGTAATGTTAGAAAGTATAGTTAGAAACTGACACACATAAAAGAAAACTTGAGGCACACTGTAGTGTGATCTACCACAGCACAGAATTCACCCTTCTCAAGGACCTTGACTTTTTAGGGTATTCTTGCTCCTCAAAACCTACATTAAAGACTATATTAAAAACTAGCATCTCATTAAAAGTAAACCTTGCATTATTTCTCAAACATTGAACAATTAACTCTCTAAAGACATTACAGTGTACACAGTATATGTGGAGTCTCAGAGGGCATACACATATATATACTATTCTCAATTTACGATTAAGGTGTAAAAATCCCACGTAAAGCAGATATTTTAAATTAGAGCACATGGTGCTGGCCCTGTGGCTTGGCAGTTGGGTGCGTGCGCTCTGCTGCTGGCGGCCCGGGATAGGATCCCATGCCACTTGTCAGGCCATGCTGAGGTGGCGTCCCACGTACAGCAACTGGCAGGATGTGCGACTATGACGTGCAACTGTTTACTGGGGCTTCGGGGAGAAAAACGGAAAAAAAGGAGGAGGATTGGCAGCGGATGTTGGCTCAGGGCCGGTCTTCCTCACAAAAAAAATAAAAAAATAAATAAATTAGAGCACACATTTTTACAGAAACCATGCTATAACAAATGGTGGATGGATTCCCAGGGTGCCCTCAAAAGTCCAATTCAATTTTTAAGAATTGGAAAGGACATTAGAGATTTCCGACTCTAAAGGACTAATTTTATAAATGAGATAGGCTATTACTAAATAACTACACTAAAGATGACTTGGCTGATTTTCAGTCAGCAATTTTTCATTACTTCTTAAAACCCAAGTATCTACAATATTTGAAAAAATGAGAAACTGCTGGTAAACAGCAATCACTTCTCTCTTTCCCTAAAGCATGGTTTATATCTCAATAAAGTGATTACAAACACATTTGAAATAAAAAAACATTTCCAAGAACCAAATTATTTATCATTCATTTATTAATGAAGCATTCTCCTTACCTCTCGTTTAAAAAGAAAAGCATCTCTATAATGTGATTATCTACAACCATAAAAATGTATGAGTTTGTAGTTTGTAGTTCTGTCCTAACATAAAACACCTATCTAATTTTGAAATTTATAAGGCACACAGATTCCCTCACCGGGGGGGTGGGGAATCATATCAAAATATGGTTAAGAAATTTCTAAAATATACAAAACAGTAAGTTTTAGAAACTCTGAAAATAATCATTCTTATAGCATAATTTAAATACATATCTTTCATCTCATACTAATTACAAAAAATTGTCTCTAAGTTAACAAATTCAATATTTAAAGCTGTGTAGGCCAAAAGAGTAAGTGTTCTTTAACAATTTGTTTCAAGAATAACTTACCAATTCACGCCGTTTATCATCATCTGTAGCCTCATCTGTTAATTGTGCAAAAACTTCAGACAAAAACTTCTCATCTTCCTACATGATAAGAAATAATTACTATGAAATAGTAACAAAAGTATCAAGTTACACTCATTTATATAAATTATAATAAAAGTAGCTGAAAACCTAATAGTAGTTTCATTATGAAACCTAAAAATCCACGGTATATTCATGTTATAATTTTCAAAACTTTACTACATCATTCAATATTGTTATATATACATTAACACCTAAAGAATATAAAGAACTCTGGGGGCCGGCCCCGTGGCTTGGCGGTTGGGTGCGCGCGCTCCGCTGCTGGCGGCCCAGGTTCGGACCCGGGCGCGCGCCGACGCACCGCTTCTCTGGCTGTGCTGGGGCCGTGTCCCACATGCAGCGGCTGGGGGGATGTGCAACTATGACATGCAGCTATCTACTGGGGCTTTGGGGGGGGTGGTGGAATTTAAAGAACTCTGGAAGAGAAAAATAGATGTCCTAGATGTCATGCATGAAAACTCATTTACTTTAACTGAGAGACTCTCTAGTTCCCTCTCAGGGTCCATTTATCTCAATTTAAACATAATTCAAACAAGCTTGAAGATCTCACTATCAATGAGAAAAGTTAAATTACAAATAGCAGACTGGTGGGCCGGCCCTGTGGCTTAGCGGTTAAGTGCGCGCGCTGCGCTGCTGGTGGCCCGGGTTCCGATCCCGAGCGCGCACCAACGCACTGCTTCTCCGGCCATGCCGAGGCCGCGTCCCACATATAGCAACTAGAAGGATGTGCAGCTATGACATACATCTAACTACTGGGGCTTTGGGGGGGAAAAAAAAAATTATAAAAAAAAAACAAAACAAATAGCAGACTGGAAAAGTTAAATTACAAAGGTTGCACAAGGACACCAGTAAAGGAAACCATATGCTGGCAGCTTTAAGATCACAAAGCTTTTTAAAACACAAGAACTTGGGCCGGCCCTGTGGCTTGGTGGTTAAGTGTGCGCGCTGCAATGCTGGTGGCCCGGGTTCGGATCCCGGGTGCGCATCGAGGCACCACTTCTCCATCCATCCTGAGGCCGAGTCCCACATACAGCAACTAGAAGGATCTGCAGCTATGACATACAACTATCTACTGGGGCTTTGGAGGGAAAAAATAAAATAAATAAAATCTTTAAAAAAAAAAAAAAAACAAAAAACACAAGAACTCATAAAATATTATATATAGAAAACCCTAAAGAATCCACCAGAAAACTTTTAGAAGTAATAAACGAATATGGTAAAGTTGCAGGAACCAAAATCAACATACAAAAATCAGTTGCATTTCTGTACACTAACAACGAAGTAGCAGAAAGAGAAATTAAGAATACCATCCCATTTACAATTGCAACAAAAAGAATAAAATACCTAGGAATAAACTTAACCAAAGAGGTGAAAGATCTGTACACGAAAACTATAAAACATTTCTGAAAGAAATTGAAGAAGACACAAAGAAATGGAAAGATATTCCGTGCTCTTGGATTGGAAGAATTAACATAGTTAAGATGTCCATACTTCCTAAAGCCATCTATAGATTCAATGCAATCCCTATCAAAGTTCCAACAACATTTTTCACAGAAATAGAACAAAGAATCCTAAAATTTATATGGAACAACAAAAGACCCGAATAGCTAAAGGAATCCTGAGAAAAAGAACAAAGCTGGAGGTATCACACTCCCTGATTTCAAAATATACTACAAAGCTATAGTAACCAAAACAGCATGGTACTGGCACAAAAACAGACACACAGATCAATGGAATAGAATCGAAAGCCCAGAAATAAACCCACACATCTATGGACAGCTAATCTTTGACAAAGGAGCCAAGAACATACAATGGGGAAAAGAAAGTCTCTTCAACAAATGGTGTTGGGAAAACTGGATAGCCATATGCAAAAGATGAAAGTAGACTCTTACCTTACACCATACACAAAAATTAACTCCAAATGGATTAAAGACTTGAATGTAAGACCTGAAACTGTGAAAGTTCTAGAAGAAAACATAGGCAGTACGCTCTTCGACATCAGTCTTAGCAACATCTTTTCAAACACCACATCTGACCGGGCAAGAGAAACAATAGAAAAAATAAACAAATGGGACTACATCAAACTAAAAAGCTTCTGCACAGCAAAGGAAACCATCAACAAAACGAAAAGACAACCTAACAATTGGGAGAAGATATTTGCAAACCATACATCTGATAAGGGCTTAATCTCCAAAATATATAAAGAACTCATGCATCTCAACAACAAAAACTACCAACCCAATTAAAAATGGGCAAAAGACCTGAACAGACATTTCTCCAAAGAAGATATACAGATGGCCAACAGACACATGAAAAGATGTTCAAAATCACTAACTATCAGGGAAATGCAAATCAAAACTACAATGAGATATCACCTCACGCCCGTCAGAATGGCTATAATTAACAAGACAGGAAACAACATGTGTTGGAGAGGTTGTGGAGAGAAGGGAACTCTCATACACTGCTGGTGGGAGTGCAAACTGGTGCAGCCACTATGGAAAACAGTATGGAGATTCCTCAAAAATCAACGATAGAACTACCATATGATCCAGCTATTCCACTGTTGGGTATTTATCCAAAGAACTTGAAAACACCAATTTGCAAAGGTACATGCACCCCTGTGTTCATTGCAGCCTTATTCACGATAGCCAAGACTTGGAAGCAACCTAAGTGCCCATCAAGGGACGAATGGATAAAAAAGCTGTGGTATATATACACAATGGAATACTACTCAGCCATAAGAAACGATGAAATCCAGCCATTTGTGACAACATGGATGGACATTGAGGGCATGATGCAAAGTGAAATAAGTCAGAGGGAGAAGGTCAAATACCGTATGATTTCCTTCATTAAGTAGTAGATAATAACAACAATAAACAAACACATAGGGACAGAGATTGGATTGGTGGTTACCAGAGGGGAAGAGGGGAGGGAGGAGGGTGAAAGGGATAATTGGGTACATGTGTGTGGTGATGGGTTGTAATTAGTATTTTGGTGGTGAACATGATGTAATCTATGCAGAAATAGAAGTACAATGATGTACACCTGAAATTTTTACAATGTTATAAACCAATGTTACTGCAATAAACAAAAAATTAAAAAAAAAAAAAAAAAAAAAAGAACTCATAAAATATAATAATCTAGGGCCATTTGGAGTCGAGTTTTACATGTTCTTGTGGCCCCCAAAGATATAACTAAATGACAAAACACCACAATAACTGCTTTTCATACTGATGACTCTGAGGTATTAAAAGACAGATATGCGTTAATTTTTCTAAACACTGTTTAAAAGGACAAACAGAAGAATACAGTACCCTATGATTTTATTTTCAATACAAATTTGTGTGTCCAAAGTCTAGAAGGGATAAACATTAAAATGTTAACTGTGATTATCTTTTGGTGATGGATTATGAGTGATTTTCTTTTTTGCTTATCTATATTTTCCAATTTTCTATAATAAGCATGAACTTTTAAATTACAAAGGAAAAAACTGACATGAATATTGAAATCCACTTTAGAGAAGATTTCCATCAAAACTTGCTAAAAGAAAACTGTGCTTTTAAGTTTCGGTTATCTCCAAAATTCACTTTTATGAAATACAACTTGTATTAATTTTAATTAATTAAAGTAGCATGTTCTAAAAATGCTTGTAATACGTGGTATCTGATGGTTGACAATAAAATCAAACCATGACATGTAAAGGATGTATCTCAAATACCTGCCCTTTTTCTTACTGTGGATCATCCACAAAGTGAAATCAATCCCTTAAAGCCTTTCTGAAATAAGGTGGAGTATATGAAACAATAAACAAATGAAAACTGCTAGGTATGATCACACAGAATATAACATGCTCTCCCACTAAACATTGCTACTCAAAGACACAACACAGAGATAACCTCTTTCATTAGTCTGACTCAGAATGGTGTTTCTTTTCTTATTTATTTCACTGACTCCTTTTGGACTGTATGCACTGTAGCCTGAACTATCCGCCTTCTGAGCGAGTTCAACCGCATATGTAATCTTCTACTTATCCTTTTTCCAAATACTTATCATCTCAATATTTTAGGTTTTGGTGAATAGTACATATTAACCTCTACTTACACCTTTTACAAATTTCATCTTCCTGCATCTCTCCTACATTAAATATACCTTTCCTGTCTAAAAATTTTTAACTTTTTCAGAATATTTTTATAGGAAAATAGTTCTAATTCTTTGATAAATGCAATTTCCCATTTAAATCCTTCTTACATGATTCATTATTCGTGGGCTGACAGCTAGAACTGCATAAGTATTATAGAGGCAATTTCAAATATTATAGTCTGCTAGGAGAATGCTTTCTGATTTTGAGTATTTTTTTTTCTGATTTCTAACATTATACTTGATAATATTCTACAAAAGCACTCTGTTCCAATGTACGTATTAAGGAAGCAATTGATTGACAGCTTAAAATCTATCATAAATATAGGTGGAATGTTTCCCCCTAAATCTCTGGTTCTGCAAGTAATTAAACTAGTCTCTTTATTAGATCACTTTAGTTTTTCTTTTCTATTTCATTTTAAGAGCTTTTGTTTTAACAAAATATAACTATTTTAAGTCAAATTGCATGTTATCTTCTTTTCTGGATAACATAACAAAACCTTATGGGGAAAACAGGGGCTGCTTCTATAAAGTCTGAATCAAACCTTTTCCTTTGCAATAATGTAAAAACAGGCGTGCACATAAAACCAAAATTCCAAAACCCAGAACCCATTCACCATTTTTAGAATCATATAAATGCAGAAATTCAGAATAAGATCAGGCTTTAAGAGGTTACCTAGAGATTACCTATTCCAATTTCAAATTTCACGAGACTGAGGCCCAAAGAGTGGACTTATCTGAGGCTAGCTAGTGACAGAGACGGATTTAGAATCCAGGCCTCCTGCATAATGAGGTTTTTGTCACTCCCACCACATAACAGGATAGATTTCTAAGTAGTTCAAAGTTATAAAACAAACGAAAGCAAAACACACACACGAAGTAGAATGGGCCAAATCTAATAAGATAAAATTTGTTAAATCCTACATGAGTCCAAAAATCTCTAAAACAAAACGAAGAACCATATCATGCAAACAGCTGTTTTCTTAAAGGTTTTGGAAGATTTTACATATTTAATTAGTAATTGGGATGAAAGGTTAGAAATTTCTCTTTCAGTGCTGAAATTCTATCTGCAAAATATGTCAAAAAAGAACTAAACCACTCACCCTACTGGGTTTGTTTTTAGCTCAACTCTTATCTATGAAATAGTGGAGATATATGTAATATGTTAAAATGTCAACATTTGAGATACCTGTCCTCCATCATTTCTAGTGAAAGGAAAAGTTAAAACTTCTTGTTCTGAAAAGGATCTTAATCTGTAGCTGTCTGTGTGGAAATAATCTTACTTTATTGGCTTTCAGGAATTTAATTTATAAAACATTTTTAAGTATATCTCTCAATTTGGGGCATGAGGGATTTTGATCTGCAATTAGCTAGAAAACTCAGGTTAACTAAAATCTTATGCCCCTATCATGCTTAAGAGAATCTCAACATGTATTAGGGTATATACCAGAAGCCAGTGACCAGACTAAGTGCTTTCATATAATTTCTCAGCTAATTAACCTAATTTAGGCTAGGAGTTGACTTATGTACCTTAGCACTACCTCATTTTGGTCCAGTTAGATAAAATTTCTTACATTTTCCCTTGCCTTACGTAACTCATGTAAGAGCAGGTTAATACTATTTATGAAGCTATGGATATGTATACCAGTTAGCCAGAAGGGTATCTGGAAACACCTAACACCTAGCCAAAAAAATTCTACATGGAAACCTCAGAGTTGGGCTTTAGGAAATGAGCCTTTAGAGGCCAATGGCCATAATCTTAATTACTCTCTTCTCATTACACTGTTGAAAATAGAATTCAGCATCATGGCTGGCACATAAGAGATAATTAAGTGGTAAACCCTAGATAAAAAACAGGTAGTTCACAGCATCTGGCTATTTCATAAAACACATCCCATGGACCAAAAATGAGTAAGATTTTCTTTTTTTTAATTTTTATTTATTTATTTTTTTGTGAGGAAGATCAGCCCTGAGCTAACATCCATGTTAATCCTCCTTTTTTTGCTGAGGAAGACCTGCTCTGAGCTAACATCTATTGCCAATCCTCCTCCTTTTTTTTCCCCAAAGCCCCAGTAGATAGTTGTATGTCATAGCTGCACATCCTTCTAGTTGCCGTATGTGGGATGCGGCCTCAGCATGGCCGGAGAAGTGGTGCGTCGGTGCGCGCCCGGGATCTGAACCCGGGGCCACCAGCAGCGGAGTGCGCGCACTGAACCGCTAAGCCACGGGGCCGGCCCAAGATTTTCTTTTTTTAAAGCTACACTTGACTTATATAAATATAGCCTTCACAAATAAACCTAAGGCAAAATATATAAAATGACTTACAAAGTGTTGCAGATATTTATAGATTAGTTTGCATAATCTATTCTTTAAAACATAAAAAAGCATTTATGATTTACTATTATGGATTTGGCAACCCTTCTGAAGTCAAAAGCAGCTCATTTGAAAGCTACACTTGAGCTTCTGTCACTGGGTCCTGTACATCAACTATACTGACTGTGGGTCTATTTCCAATCTCTTGAGACTGTAATTGTTTTTCTGTCAGCAAGTGAAATGGCACACTCAAGTGTATAGTATGGTTTTCAAGAAGCAGATCCCCTGTATTATAAATGGAACCTAATGTGTAAGTCCAACTTCCCTCACACTTATCATTGTGGAATAACGAAAAACTGCTAGGTGAAAGAATGATCTGGAGAAGCAAGCCCTATACAAAAAGTAAAGTAACAATAATAGAAAGGTGAATAGTGGCTGGAAGTATCATAAAATGGAGTCTGATCGCTAAGTACTAAGTCAGAGATTCTCAACTTTTTTGGTCTCAGGATCCCTTTAAACTCTTAAAAATTGAGGACCCCAAAGAGCTTTTATTATGTGCGTTATGTTTATTAATATTTACCATAGTTAAAGCTGAGATATTTAATAGCATTTATTAATTCATTTAAAAAATAAGCTATTATATGTTTAGGTAAATATTTTATATGAGAAACAACTATACGATCCAAAATTGTAAAAATTTAGAAAGAAGAGTGCTCTGTTTTACATTTTTGCAACTCTCTTTAATATGTGGCTTAACAGAAGACAGCTAGATTCTCACATCTGTTGTGATATGTTGTTTTGGTTGAAGTATATGAAGAAATTACAGCCTCACACTCACATGAAGTTGGAAAAGAGAAAATCTTACAGATCTCTCTAAAAGGGTTTCAGAGACCCCCCACCCCGAGGTCCACAGACCACACTCGAGACCCACTACACTAAGTATATAGTAGCTGCTCAATAAACTTAGTTGACTATTGATATGGAAATAACAAAGGCAGTTAAGTAGGAAACTGTGAGTACAGTATATTATCACAAGTAAAGCAAAATCTTCAAAATCATGCTTACTACAATTAGGGTATAAAGAATTAACAAGATAAACATGGTATAAAACTCCTATTTTACAACCCAAGGAGACCTCATAACATCAACCTCATATAGCAAATAATCGAATCATCATTTCCTGAAAATTAATGTTCTCAATCCTGGATGTACATTTGAATTATCTGGGAAGCTTTAAGCATACACACTCGTATATACATACCCCAATAATAACTAGGTCTCACAAAATGGAATAAAAAATACTTTTAAAAATAGCTGCTTCTGGGGTCTGGCCCGCTGGCACAAGACGTTAAGTGCACGCGCTCCGCTGTGGTGGCCCGGGGTTCGCTGGTTCGGATCCCGGGTGCACACCGACACACTGCTTGGCAAGCCATGCTGCGGCGGTGTCCCGTACAAAGTGGAGGAAGACGGGCATGGATGTTAGCCCAGGGCCAGTCTACCTCAGTAAATAAAGAGGAGGATTTGCAGATCTTAGCACAGGGCTGATCTTCCTCACCAAAAAAAAAAAAAAAAAAAAGCTGCTTCTGTTTGGGATGATGAAAAGTTTTGGAAACGGGTAACGGTGATGGTTGCATAACACTCTGAATGTACATAATGCTAAGAAATGTACACTAAAAAATGGTTAAAGTGGTAAATTTTATGTATATTCTACTACAATTTTTAAAATGCAAAAAGTGAAAAGTTAAAAGAAAACAAAAACAGCTGCATCACAGGACACCTAAAAATATAAAAGGTCACATTAAGAAATGATTCTCCTTCAGAAAACCATAAGATGAAGCCCTGTTTTCTATGCTTAATAGTACATTTAAAGTAAACAAAAGAAATCTTTCAAAAAGAAGGAATGAACACCAGCTTGAACTATTAAGAGAACTAAATATCTGAAAAGAAAATTGTGAAGACCATGTTAGTTTACTCACCTGCAACATGCTGACTATCTCAACTTTGTTGAAGAAAATAAAAGACGTAAGAGTAGAAAGAAAATTCTCTTCAAAAACGGATGGCGTAGGCAAAATGATGTCCTGAATGTACTGTACCCTGTAAGTCTGATGTATTTTTTGCCTTAGTTCAGAGTCTGTTATTGGTATAACTTCCTTAAACTTTGCAGTTTTGGTCAAAAATTCTCTATGCCTTTTTGGCTGGGCCAAAGCAGGGTCATATTCAAGGCATCCCACAACATCCATGATACACTCATCAGAAAACATTACCTCAAAAAGAGTTGCCTTATTTAGGAATAAGATTCCTCTAATAATTTCATACAAATGGTGTAAGCCTTCAGTGTTTTCTAGGTTCTCACAAGCTTGGAACAGCTGCAGTAGTTTTTTAATATAGCCTTCATTTTCCAAGGCCAGAGCCAGCTTTTCTCTACGGATAGGTGAGGAGAGAACTGAGGTAACTAAGTCAGCAATCTCTTCAAGTTTATTGAGTTCACATGTGGGCAGGTCAATCAGATGACTGGTTTCAGGCATTTCTTCAAATCGTTCTTCTTCTGATTCATCAATGAGGTCCTGTGTGACTTCCACTGATGGATCCTTACCTTGAACCTAAAAATATCCAAGTATAGCTGGTTACCTTAAAATACAAAAGAATTCAAAATTTTGGAAATCAAATCACTGAGCATTGAATTTAAGTAAAAATACCTTGCAAAGAATCAATACTAGTACTACAATCATTGTTAATTAAAAGTCAAGCCTAGAGGGGGAAAATACAACCAGGTTAGAGTCAATTATTAAAGTCTAAGTTACTGCAGATAGTTTCACCTCTAAATTTCCCAACTTACAACTTGAGGTTAACTCTGATCCTTGATAATCTGAATATTTCAGCTAATGTCTTGCACATCTGTGATGTTAAATTATGTGATAACCATGTGTAGTTGTTTAATAACTTCACTATAAGTAGTAATTTTGAATTCTGCAGAAGGTAACTTTGCTGTTGGTCCCCAAAATCACCACATATGACTTAAATCACCATCACATTGGCCTGGCAAGGACACTACTGAGTTCAAACCAAATTAAAACCCAACTCCTTATATATTCAAGAGTGAGAAAATATGATTTCTTCAAATTACTTTTGAAAATCACTTTTGTAAAAATATTTGCTTTTGTTATGAGCCTGAAACTGCTCTAAAAATAAAGTCTATTCTTTTAAAAATTGGCATTCATGTAACACCTGTGATCAAGCCTCCAAGTTCTAATATCTAGATAAAAATTACAACATAATGAATAAAGAACTGTTTTATGATTCAGGCTGACAGCTCAAGAAAAGCATGGCTAACATAAATCTTCTATGATAATTTATTCTACTTAACATAAAAAATTTACTCTTCATAGAATTTCTCTAATTCCTAACACAAGAGCGCAAGTATCCTCTCTTCTCCACCTGAAAATATCCCAAATATCTGGAGAACAGTTCCATAAATTTCCAAATCCACCAAAGCAACACAGGCAAAAATTGAGAGAAAGAAGTAGATGGATATACTGAGGCATACAAAATACTTTTCCTTCCTAGAGAGATGAGAGTACTTTTTACTTCTGAGTACTTAGAGTAGCTAGGCTTAGGTGACACACATATATAAGAAAAGTATAAGTAACAAGGTCATAAGAGTTCAGATAAAATGCCATGGAAATTCAGAGGGAGGGAAACTCCTTCTACCTCCTGGGGTTCTGGGGAGGAGAGAATATAAGGAAGGAATCATAAAACTAGTGGCATTTGAGATTTTAAGTGAAACTTCAAAGATGGGTAAGATAGGGAATAAAGGTACTCAAAGTGCAAGGAGAACAGCATAGAAGCAGAGAGATGGAAATATGTGACACGCATATGGCAAACAGCAAAAGCGGAAACGCAGATTGATGCCAGATCACGGAAAGTCAAGCTAAAACATTTGAGTTATTGCGCAGGGAAGTGAATGAGCAGAACTGTCTTTTAGAAAGTTCACCTGGCATCAGTTGTATGGGTTAAATTTGAAAGATAAGATAAATTAGGATGTTATTTCAAAGTCTACACGAACAACTGAATTTGGATAGTGATGATGGGACAGAGGAGACAGCTACAAAAGAGAGGAGTAATCACAAATGACCCTATAGTTTTAAATCTGTCATCAGGAAAACTATGGCTCCTTTAACAAAAACTGGCAACATGGGAGAGAAATGGTTAGTAAGAGTTCAGTTTTAGTAAGTTTGAGGTGTTTGAATATCCAGCTGGCAACTAAATCAGTGGGCCTACTACTCAGGAAAAAGAACAGGACAGAAGATAGATTTCGTATTACGGCAACAGTTAAAGCCAGAAGACTCTGACAGTAACCAGAGAAAAGAGAGGTGGAGTGTGAGGTGAGGAACGAAGAGGAAGAAGAATCAGAGGTTATAAAGAAAGAATAAGACGAAATTAAAAGGGTTAATTTACACTTCAAATGAATATAGTTTGCATATGTTGAAGAATAAAAGCACAGCTTCAGAGGCATTCACTAGGTTACTGCATCTTTATTTCTATGTCATCTAGCATTAATCTTTACAAGCTTCCTGGATTCTCTCCTAAACTTAACTTTCACTTTTCTGATTTGTCAATCCCACATAAACCCAAGTATCTATCTGGATGTTAACAGTGCTGCCCACCAAGTATTTCTGGTTCTCTCTCCTCTGCGACACACAAGTTCTTTGCCTCCATGAAGTTACAAGTAGCTGTGTGACTTGCTTTGGCCAATGAAATGTGGGCAAAACTGCCATGTGCAACTTCTGGGCAGAAACTTTTAAGCCAGTGCTCTGATTTGCCACCTTTCTTTCCACTTTGCATTGATATTGGAAGTATTAAAATGAATTCTCTATCCACCTGGTTCCTTGAGTGGCTCTGACGAGCAGAGACCCTTCCTCTACACCCCTACCCCTCACTAGTCAAATAGCATTACGCGAAAAACAAACTTTTGTTGTAATAAGTCACTGAAATTTCAGGATTTTGTTACTACAACATAATCTGACCTTAACATTCTTCAAGTCAGTCAACTAACTGTGCTGAATGGGTTTACAAAAAATCCACACTATCAATAGGGTTCTCAATGAAAATTTCTCTTTCCTACACTCCTGTTGTAGTCCCTTACAGATGTTGCTTTAAATTTTTTTCCCTTTTCAAGCATCAAACACTATTACTTTCCTCTTTAGCTCTCAGAGGAGAGACCTTTCTCCTTTGAAAAAGAGGCCATCAGTATTCAATCTCCTCCAACATCCTTCTCTCTCACAACTTATCTTCACTCATTTCCTTTATCTGTTTCCAAGAAAATGTCCCTCCCATTTTCTGAGGTTAAAACTTCCATACGTATTTTTGATTTCATGCTTTCTAAAAGCTCAATATATATCAATTATCTTAGCTCTTGTTTTTATAATTTCTTCCTCTCCAATGGTTCTATCATTCACCATTCCCCTTAAGATACTTATTGCTCTCTGAGCTGTCACTTTTCAGAGAGAAGTTCTGCTTTCTCATTATAAGGGTTAAGAAATGACTGAGTAATATGGTTTTTATTGATATTGAAATTGTTCTTTCAAATGTCAGCAATGACCTCCCAGAATTGAAAAGTAAAACGTATAATATACGGTTCTGTGGGATACCACGCAGTAGTTAGGAGCAATAAACTAAATGTATATTCGGCAATTTGCATAGATCTTAAAAGTAGAGCACTAAGTTGTGCAGTAGAAATTAACCTTGCTGGACCAGTAGAGTGGCCAAATCTCACATCCCTTCCAAAGGTGGAAAAGTTTGGGTGAAAATTAATAACAAATCGGGAGGAGAAATCGTAACTGAGGGCAAAGGAATGAATACATGGGTAATGCAACAAGAGAAATCCAGCATTAACACTGGTGCCTCAAGAAAGGCTCAGAGTAAGAGATGATCTTCTCTTAGCTCAATTATACCCGATGCCTGTAAAGCTGAAGCCATATGTTTACCAAGACAACCACTGCTCTTGGAACTTGACAAGGTCAAATGGAAGCCAGTAAATAAACTTGATGAGTGACACCACTCTGGGAGATATTTTGTCAAACAATATGATGATGAACTGGACCAACTGTTAATAACTAAGTGGGATTCTAGTAATGTGCCAGTATCTATTTACTCTTACTTTTCAGGTTATATCTCCAACCACCTTATGTACATAAGCTTTATGATAATACTGATATTGATGATCAAATATATTGGGAGATTGAGTCCTCAGCATGTAATGCTGATAGACAATGAGTGGCCTGAGGAAGAAGTAGATTTTGTTAACCATCAGCTAATTTCTGTGCTAAACAGTTCTGTGCAAGTTTATCATAAGGTACAAATTGCAGCACATCAAGGAGGTAAATGAGTAATCAAATTAGTGCAAAAATGTGAACAGTAAATCATGACTTTATAGGACAGATTAGTTGTTTCTTTAAATCTATCCCTACTACAGACTGGCTCCTCCAAATGTTAGGCATATTCATATTGATACTAATTGCTCAGTCATATAAATGCTATGCTAAATGTAGATGCTTAGACAAATATGATCATTTTGCTGTAAGAGAGTGTTGGCCAAGGGCCAAGGGGTGGCCTTTGCAGTACAGGATTAATCTTGCCCGAAGAAAGGTTTCGCCCTTGCCTAGCTCCTGAGAGGTAACCTCTAAGCACTCTGAATATCCTGTCTAATAAAAGTGGTTTGTTTATCTGGGGGTCTTGGGCCATACTAGATATTCTATGTGGGGAACTATGTGGTTGACGGTAGAGGTCAACCTCTGGAGGTGCTGGAAACTAAAGTCAGCCACATGGGCAGTCAGCCTGCTTACATGAAAAACCTCCAATGAAAATGCTGGACACAAAGGTTTGGGTAAGGTTCTCTGGTCAGCAATACTCCATGCATGCTGCCAAACATCACTGCTGGGAGAAGTTAAGTGCCGTCTGCACAACTATCCTGGGAGAGAAAACTGGAAGCTCATGTCTGGAACCCTCCTAGACCCTGTCCTGTGTGTCTTTTCCCACTGATAATTTTAATTTGGATCATTTTGCTGTAATAAACTATAACCATGACTATAACAGCTTTGTGGATTCTTTGAGTCTTTCTAGTGAATTAGTGAACCTGAGAGTGATCTTAGGGACCTCCTGAACCGTGTAAGTGAAAAGAGTAAGAAAAAAATTTCAGCAAAAATTTCTAGTACAAATATACAAAGACTTCAAGAATATATGTATATCCAAGAACATATATTGAACAGTAGGTGCTGAGGTGTGGGGAGGTGAGAAACAGGGCAAGGTATAATCTAATATGCTGGATCACTGGAAAATATTATCTACCACATAAATTTATGTTCTAGTAGATCTGTAAATCAACACCCTAGTTCTAAATAAGCTGTTTGTCTTCTGTTTTCTTCATCCATTCTTCAAATATATACCGAGCACATACACAACATGTGCCAATTGCCATAGTGGTACTGGAGGAGGGAGAATACAAAATAAAACAACACTTTTCAGGAATTTATAATAAATAAAAGTTAGTCTTTATATACTGCTATTAATATTCTGAATAGCCTTATAAGTATTATGGTAAAATCATCTTTCTCTCTTTTATTTTTAAAGTTTTACATCCTCCAGTGTGCTTTATTTTCATGGACCAGTTTTTTTTCCCCTTTTCATGAATGAACGCATGATTCAAGTTTATTGAATCTAGAACAGCAAACATTCGTGGATTGCATATGTATAAGTCTGCAATTGAGATCATTTTTAGGTCTTATTATCTCACTTTACAGAAAACTCTGCAAACAAAATTCAATCTCAATCCTCAGAGAGCACATAAGAAAAAAAAGGTAAAAATTAGGACCTTCTTGCCATCACCATCCATAGGTTTAAAAACAGGCAAAACACAAACGTGAAATAATAACAAAACAATTTGGATTATATTCTATGTATATTGTACAAATTAAAGCAAAATCATATTTACTAATGTTTTCAGCTGTTCATCAACTGAAATTCTTCTATTTAACAATGTATACTAATAATGCTCCAGCAATACATGATGCATAGTAAGATATGAGGTGGAAAAGAAACAAACAATCTACTTCAGTTAAGAAAAGTTTAGTGGTTTAGAGTCGTATGTCAAATAACCCTTATATGGAATGGGAAGGTTCACACTATACTTTATCACACTGTGTGGCACTGTTATTGGGAGGACCAGGGAAAAAAATGACCATGGTCAGATGCATAAAACTAACTCAAGAATCTTCAGTGATAAGAATCACTAGAGAGAAAAGCTGATATAAGTGAAAATGACAATAGTCAGAAAACACTATAATAGAATATTACACTAGGCAACCACTGAAACACAGTGATCTCCATTTACAGAAAATGGTAGTTAAAATGAATGTTATGATTAATTTAAAATTCTAGTTATCAGCTGTCACAGCCAAGATTTATCTAAGAAGACACAACTACTAAATGTAACATGGTATCCTGAATGAGATCTTGGAACAGAAAAGGGACATTGGGTTTGAAGCTGAGGATATCTGAATAAAGTATGGACTTTAGCTAATAATAATATGTGAATAATAACAGTGTACGAATATTAGTTCATTAATTGTGACAAGTGTATCATACTAATGTAAGATGCTAAGAATAGGGAAAACAGGGAGGAGGAGGTGTCAAGGAGGGGAGTATATAGGAACTCTCTCTGTATTTTCAGCTCATGTTTTCTGTAAATCTGAAATTTCTAAAATAAAAACTTTATTAACAAAAATTCCAGTTACCTGAGAGTTACTATCCATCCCATATCCTGCCTCATGAAAAGTTATGAACACTTTTGATAACATTAGTGTCTGGCACACAGTATTCATAAACATTAGGCAAACAGGTGACCAAATATTAAAGAAAAATCTAAAAGCCTTAGAACATAATTATTTAATCTTGTTTTGGTTTTTAAGATTTTGACATTTTGCAGGGTATTAATTATGAATACATGCCATCAAAATCTAAAGTGGTAAACAAAATTCTAAGTTTTTTTTTTTTGGTGAGAAAGATTAGCCCTGAGCTAACACCCGTTGCCAATCCTCCTCTCCTTGCTGAGGAAGAATGGCCCTGGGCCAACATCCGTGCCCATCCTCCTCTACCTTATATGTGGGATGCCTGCTACAGTGTGGCTCGATAAGTAGTGCATAGGTCCAGGCCCAGGATCCGAACCTGGGAACCCCGGGCCGCTGAAGCGGAGCGCACGAATCCAACCACTATACCACTGGCCAGGCCCAAGGTAATATTTTAAAAAATTTTAAGTAAAAGAATTTGCTGTAGAACATAAAAGAAATTTCCAGGTTAGATTACCAAAATCTCACACAAAGACATTATCTCTCCACATTCTAATATATATCTTTTAGGTAAAAAGAAAAAAAAAACCTCAAGAATACACGCAAATGTTAAGTTAAATGTTACTAAAGGAAACTTACCTGACAAATTTTTTCCCAGATCTCATCACAGCCAGCTTTTTCCTGAAAACTTAGAGCCAGATCGTAGTTTTCAGCTTCTGACCAAACAATTAATGTATCCTGTTTAAAAATAAAGATTTCTACATCATCACACTTGAAAAGAAATAACTACAAAATATAAATAAAAATCAAGAGGACAGGAAACAGCATAACAATGACAAATGCTCTCTGATAAGTGTACACTCAACTGACATCATATAATTATATTTTGTTATCCTTTGAAACTTTAGTAATATACTGGTGATGAAATAGTAGCTTTGGTACTAAAAATCACATTGAGCAATTTTCTAAAACAAAATATATTAAAACAGGTCACATGAGCCAGAGCTCATGTTACCAAGATGATGTTTAATGGAAAGCCTAGCTATTCCTGGCCAAACTGTAATGTAGACATTCTAATCATCTACTTCCTACTGTTTCCAGAAAGTCAGCTGTTTCACTCACTAACCACCTACCACCTACAAGTTTATCTTTCCCTTTAAGCTAGTTGTCAACTGGTTGCAAGTATAGGCTAACTAACAGCTGAAAATATCTTAAGGTTTAACTCTATTTTTGCCTTTTTTTTTTTTAATCTGGAAAAGCCTTCAGGACATTAAGGAATGCAAAACGATGGTGAAATGAAGATACGCTATCTGTAGGTATAACGAATGGCACCTACTTCAGCAGTTTCGGTTTTAGAAAAATTAAGAACTCCAGGTTCAGCTAAGTGCTTTCCTAGAATGTCCTGAATTATATCCCTACCAAAAGGCTATGCTTTTGAGAAAAAGTTGTCAACTCCTTTATTAAAAATGAAGGCTTGGGTTTAAATTAAAACCACTCACATGTTTAAATACTAAAATCCCTATGCAACACTCAAATGAAATGGACCTTTTTTAAGGAAACATAATAATGAAAGTTTCACATGGCTAAAACTTTGATCTTTCAAAAAATGCACATTTGAGTTTACATTCTAATTACTAAAAATATAACCTAAAAAAACCTTATATTTAATAATTGTTCATCTGACTAGTACTTATAAATAGTATGACCTGATATTAAAAAGTATAAAACTAAAAGTGAGCCCCAGCTTAATAAAGACAAAGTCTTCAAAATGAAAACATTTCAATACTTTGGTAGCTCTATCTAGTAAACGAAAAATATCCTTTAATTAATCCAGGCCTCAGATTAATAATTATTTGCTGTGTAATCAGCAAGAACAACTGGAAATCTGTTTTCTAGCTTCTGCCTGGATGTGCTTCTTGGAAGGAAAATTACCCCCAGGTATTCTAAAATTTTATTAGGTTGCTCTTTCTTTTAAAAGCTTTCAGTGTCTCCCATGATCTACAGAAGAGGTTTTGAAATCTTTTTACAAAAACCAGCAGAACTCTTTTTACAAATAAAATTTTACTAAGAATCTCCATGTAAAAAAGGATAAAAACAGAGCTACTCTGGTTAAAACACTAGGGCACCCACTCAGGCTCCATGCACTTTCCTTAGCCCCTGAGTTGTCTTCTTAGAGCTCTCCTCAAAACAGCTTCATGAACAGTAATCTCTAAAACTTTTTTAACAGGTTAATTTTAACCTCAAATTATTTATATATTATATACAGAAATATAATGTTAGTATAGGAATACTTTATAAAACATCACTAAAATAGAAATAAAAAGGCTTATATAAGGACAAAATTAGCAATATTTTTAAATGTTTCAATTGTAATGGCTCCATACCACTATTAGTATTTTAAGACCCAATAGGGCCGGCCCCATGGCTTAGCGGTTAAGTGTGCACGCTCCGCTACTGGCGGCCCGGGTTCGGATCCTGGGCGCGCACCGACGCACTGCTTCTCCGGCCATGCTGAGGCCGTGTCCCACACACAGCAACTAGAAGGATGTGCAACTATGACATACATCTATCTACTGGGGCTTTGGGGAAAAAAAAGGAGGAGGAGCCGGTCTTCCTCAGCAAAAAGAGGAGGATTAGCATGGATGTTAGCTGAGGGCTGATCTTCCTAACAAAACAAACAAACAAAAAAAGACCCAATAATACACTTAGGGCACAGCACACCCACAAACGACGGTAGATACACATGCATATTCAATGTTATCCTTTTAATAATTCTGAACTTTTTGGGAGGGGCAACTTCTTGTAAGATCTATTTTATCATTGTTTCCGCTTTATCACTTGGCCGACAGACAGCTTAGACTACAGCATAAATGTCAGTTTGATCATTATTTTGTTCACTTGCACTTACATTGTTTTCAACCCTTTTTAAGGCACTTGTTCATTTTGTCAGGCTTACAGGTCAGTTAACATGGAAAATATCTGTAAACAGCTATCTGCACATATAGGCTACGATAATTCACAATAGGTGGGGAATACTTTTCATGGAAATGTTACTCTTCTCTCAGAATACCATGCCTATTTTTGACCTCTTGACCACCTGACTTTATTAAATATTAGCAAAACTCAACTTCTTTTGATAAAAAATATCAACAGGTTTCTTCTCAAATCCCAATGCTTCATACTGTGCCTTCCATTTTGAAGATCACTAGTACAAAAGAATGAAATCAAAAATGCTTTATTTAGGAATCCAAGGCCCTTTCCATTTTGGTTCCCATCCACCTTCCGAGAGAAAGTCCAGGTGAGCAACAAAGTCTGAATTAAGTTAACTTAGTCCTCTTCATCATCATTTTCTTTTGTTCTTTCCTTCCCATTCTTAAGGTAGTCTTTTCCCTAAGCCAGCCAAAACATCAGAAACTAAATGGGATTTATATTCAGAATCCTTATTCAATGCAAAGAGGATTGACTTTGGAAGATGGTTAAAAATACAGATTCCCATGCCTCTCCCCTGGGGACAGGTCTGCAGTGAATCCCAAGAATCCTTACCTTTAACAAGGGTCCCGGGTAATTCTTTCAATAAGTCAAATTTGAGAACTTGACCTAAGTGTATTTCTAGTTGTTTACCAGAGATAGGGAAGTGCCATCAGAGCAGGCACCTTCCACCTCTATGTTATCTATTTCAAATGGGTGACAAATCTCATCCTTCCTTCTCCCCCTACCCCACACCCTACTGTCTCAGTTAAAAAAAAATACCCGGAAGAAACACTCCCTAGAATTGCTTATTCCAGGGGTCAAAGTAAGAGTTCCTAGGTGAGAGAGCATAGAGCTGCCATAAGAATACTTAAAACAGAATGAAAAGTGTCAAATGGCACGATTTCCTACATATCCAAAAAGCCTAGATACAGTCAAGCTCAATTTTTCATAGTTAAGATCTGTTTTCAACCACTGTGTTTTGTGATACTATATCTTTTGCTCATTTGTGCGTGGCATACATATCTTTGGGATATTAATGCCTCTATTTAAATCAACAGAAGCTCAGAGTTCTCCTCTACTAACTAAAACATTTAATCACCACTATGTCCCACAGAAATCAGATTTAAAATGAGCTTGCAGGGAGAATGGAAAAAGTCAGTTATATTTGGTCTGGTCCTTTAAAAAAATAAGAAAGGTGATTATGTCCAAGCCCAGGATGGGAGTAAGACATGAGCTAATGAAGCTTGACAATTTAGCCTTTGCTAAATCAGGTTTTCACAATGTAGTATTATCATAAGAAATGGTTATTTTCAATCTTATATATTAAAAACACATTCTTGAGCAGTATACTGTTTAAATCAGAGGTTCTTAACCCAGGATCTAAATGACACCTTAAAATTGTATCTAAAACTTGGTGTATAACATCTTTTGGGGGGAAAGGGTTTCCAGTTTTTATATTATATTCACAAACCATCTGTGACACATTTAAAAGGTTCTAACAAACCAATGAATTATGTTTCAGTTTTCCTCCCTGGTACTGATCTACTTCAACTGACATGAATAAAACTCAGGGTCATGAAATATTTGAGATCCTACTGCTTGCCAGGCTAATCCTATCTTTGCCCCCAACAAACAGAGCTGAAGTTTTTCAAAAGAAATACTTTTTTTAAAAAAGGAAAACAAATAGAAATAGCAGATTTATAGAATTCAATTTCCAGATTCAAAATCCATTAAAAATCTGAAAATGAGTGAGATTAACCAAATAATGCAGTATCTAACTCTTGATGAGTTCCTAATAGTAGTTGACCCAGTCTTTCTGAGATGGATTTTTAAAATATAGTATGGTATAAAATATAGTCCAAGACAGACAGGATGCCACTATTTACAAACAGTAGTAATATCTTCCCCAATTATGTGATATATTTGGATGCAATGGGAATAACCCTCGACTAGAAACAGGATCTGAGTACCACTCAGTTTCACTGTGCACTATTTCTCTGACTTTCAGCAAAGTATTTAGCCTCTTTGATTTTTCCTCACTGGAAAAGAGGAAAATGCTGCCTACATCAAGATTATCATAAAATTATTATGAATACAGTTCTCTTACTGAGCTTATGTGTCAGATACTATGCTAAAGCATTTTTCATACATTAATTCTCAACTATTATATGAGATAGCATTTCCATTTAAAAGATGAAGTTCAGAGAAAGTTTGTTCAAAATCACATAGCTAGAAATAACGGAATTAAAAAACTGAGTGTCCAATTCTAAACCCATGTTCCTGCTACTATGCCACAAACGAAATGTGAACGAATTCTAAAAGAATGCAAAGTTTTTAACAACTTGCTTCCCAAGCCTCTCCCCTGTGCCATTATATTTATCTAGGCATCTGTCAAGACCCCTAAATAAGAAAGACCCCCCTCCTCTCCATCTGATTCCCAAAGATTCCTCATTGGTCCTGTTCCAAACCACCATCCAGAACACATCTCTACCCATCACTCTGCCTAATCTTTCAAACCTAATCATTCACATCCTCTACTCATGCACCTGATCTACAGCTCAAAGTGCAGAGTGGACTGTTACAAATTCATGCTGTCATTTTTTTTTTTTTATTTCCCCCCAAAGCCCCAGCAGATAGTTGTAGGTCATAGCTGCACATCCTTCTAGTTGCTGTATGTGGGACGCGGCCTCAGCATGGCCGGAGGAGCGGTGTGTCGGTGCGCGCCCGGGATCGAACCCGGGCCGCCAGCAGCAGAGCGTGCGCACTTAACCGCTAAGCCACGGGGCCGGCCCTCATGCTGTCATTTTAATGCAGCATTCAAAATTGTAGAAATCTCTTTCTCTCTTCTATACTCATCAGTCCATTCGCCACAATGACTCTCAGGCTGAACCCCAACATACTCAATTTTATTAGATTATTTTGCCAATTAGATACAATAAGATATGATCATTTTGGTCTCTACCTTCATCTCAGTGGATGTTCTTCTAACCAAAACCTATAAGATTCTCAATCTTTCTCTTGCAGGATATGAAACAGCCAAGTACTGACCGATTGGCCCTCCTTTCCTTACCAAAATTCTGTTCTCCCTTGAAGACAACACATTTTTCCAATTCTCTACTCTTTCCAATTGCTTATTCTTCCTCTTTACTGGATCTTCTTTTTTTTGTGATTACGAAACACCTAATCCAGCAGCATGCCCTGTCAATTCTGTCTTCAATATATACCTCAAATCTACTCATCTCTTTCCATCTCCACTGTCATCACCCTAACCCGATCCAACATTATCTCTTGCTTGGACTATGCTGCAATCTCCTACCTAGTCTCTGAGTTACTGTCTCTCTTCAATTCTAGATTGGTGTTACTATTTTGGATTATGTCATTCCTCTGCTGAAAACTCTTCAAAAGCTTTCAACTGCACTTTAAAAACTCAATTATTGGATGAATAAATGTGGACAATTCAACAATGCTCAGTCTTACACTCTGTTCTTTTCTCAATTTATATCTATTCTCTCAAAGGAGGTCCCCTCTTACAGCTAAAAACAGCATTTAATGATTCTCAAATTGGAATCTCCTGGGCCAAATTCTTACTGTATCTCTAGTTCCAGATGATCATTACAAGACTTTTTCCATTTATTTTACTATCGCTTAAAACCTAAATGAAAAAAAAGCAAGGCACAGAACAGTATATCATGCTACCATTTATCCCAATAAAAAGAATATATATGTGATTGTATGCATATTTGTTTACATATGCATAAAACCTCTACGAAAATACACAGTAAACTGGTAATGTTGGTGGCCTCTAGTAAAGGAAAACCGTATGGACAGAGTCCAGGGTAGGAGAGAGACTTCACCAAATACCTTCTGAACTTTTAACTATGTGAATGTATTATCTATTCAAAATAAAGTTTTTAAAAATAAACAAGCCTCTAACCAAACGATTAATGTAAACCTGCTTTCTTCTGAATTTCCCAGTTTCTGGAGAGAACCATTTTTCTGGCCCCAAGACTCAAAAACACTACTAGTGACCTTTGATTCTTTCTTTCATATTTAATCATTCACCAAATCTTCCAGCACTTTCTTGAAAATATACTGGAGCTCCGTTCCTTCTTTCTAATCTCATTTACTACACTGGAACAGACTTTGATTTTCTCGTATCTGAATTATCGCAAAAGGTCTTGCTACCTAAAGCTCTTGTTTCCCTCTCCACCCTCAACTCATTGTTCATGACATTGCCACACACACTTCCTAAACACAGTAGTATCACTTTCACCATGTTAGACCCCTACTCAACACCTATAACGGCTCCCCTTTTGTTTAGCAAAACAAGCTCTCAAATAAAAAAACTTCTGCTGCAAACAGGCTTAATACCTTTTGTATCAGGTGTACTATTTCCTTCCCTATCACAGTTCCTTCAGCAGACACCACCTAGGAGAGTGAAGTTTTTCTTAATGATTCTAGCTCAAATCAATCTCCCCCTTCTCTAATTTTCTACTGCCCAAGTCTGTGGAACACAAGTTGCTTTTTACAATATTTTGCGTTGGCATATACTTGCTGTATAATCTCAGTCAAGAAACTTAAACTTTCTGTGCCTTAGTTGCCTTATCTGTGAAATACTTTCATGGGCTTTCAATGAGGACTGGGTTAAAACACCTTATCAGCTATATTATCATCATTCTGTGTTGTTTCACCTGTTATGTCTTGCCTCCCAATAAAACCGATGAGAAATTCCTTATACCTCTCTTCTACACCCAATTAACACACAATTGTGTTAAATATAAAAGGTACACATCCCTATGACTTTGCTTTTGACTTAGTCAAGATCAGTGGGACTGACTGTAAATAACTTAAAATTTTGACACATGTATCAGGCACTTTATTTCATGTTCCACCGTATAATCCTTCTTTTCTCTTTCCAACATGTTTAAACACTTAAGTTTATTGGCTCCTTTAGGGTAAGTATATTTTCTCCTTCCCATTAACTACTTCAATATGGCCCACAGTAAACAAGAAAGTGATCTGAATCAATGATGTCCTATCAATATTGAGTCATTTGACATTCAACTCAACTCATTCTAACTTATTTTGAGCCCACAACTCAGTACTTCGCTTTTGGAAAAAATTTTAAAAAGATGTACTTTGGCCCACAATTCAGTACTTCGCTCACTGCAGAACTGTGATATTAAAAGGAAGAATGTTAAATACTCCTCTCTGAATTTATTCAACATATATTAATGTAGCAAAATATCCTATGAACTATGAATGTCTCATTCACTCACTCAAGTTTTTTTTATTGAAAATCCTCTAATGATCAATATATTTCATATAAATTTTGGAAGTGATTTTCTAGACTAATTTATTAAACAACTTAAACGATGACATTAAAAAAAGATAATTCTAATGAATATAGAAAAATATCAACGTGTTTGTAAATCCCAACTTGTGTAACTTGGTAAAAAGTGCAAATTGAACAAGATTTTGGTAAAAATATGAAAAACCATATCTGTTACAAAAAAACTAAGTTTAAGATAACTCCTAAATGGCTCCTTGATTTCTATTAGAAAAGTGCACTCAATTTAAACAAAAATAAAGAAAATAAAACAGGTGACTCCGTTTACACGGTTTTTCCTTCTTATATACAAAGCTTCTCCATATTATTCTCATTGCCAAAAAGTTCTCTTATACTTTAATGTTTAGTAAAAGTACCTCAATTAGAGAAATATATATTTAAAAAGCCCAATAGTATATTATTTAAATGTGACTAATTACAGAAAACATTTTCCCAATAGCATAAAAAAATTTTTTCAAGATTTTTTTTCTCCAATACTTTAATTTTCTAGCAGAGTAACATTACACATGAAACATATCCCAAAGTTCCTAAAGTATTCACAGAACCGCTGTGTATTTTTGGACTAACGCTGGGAACTATTTTATACACAAACCTCTGCCATAATGTAGTCTTTCCAATAGTAACAACAGCTAAAGGATCTTGTACACAATCTGAGAAGAATCCATAATATAACTAATGTAGGGAGTCCCATTTAAGAACACAGTTCCTGAGAATTTGATACTCATGCAGATAGGGGGAAAAATGATCACACAATATTAGCAATTTTTCCCCACAAACAAGCAAGCAAACAAAAAACAAACCAAAACTGGCTATCTGGCAAAATTAAGTGCACTGACAGAGAGTAACCACCTGCCTGGCTGACTTAGAAATTAAACTTTCTACCTTAAAATGTCTAAGGTATAGGAAACATCTTCAAGTGTGCAATACAGAACAAATGTTTAATTTGATTCTCCATCAAAAAAGACATAACATTTTCTAAGCAGAGGAAAAAACTATTAATTGAATATTGAAAACTTTAAAAATATTTCAAAGAACTGATTACGAATGTATTGCATACACAAAACAATTGTTTAACAATTTTACTAATAATGTGCTGTGCAACAGACATTTCATTCCTCCAACTGTGAAGTATTTGTTTCTGGGCATCCAAATTTTCATTGACCTTGAAGAAAATAGGCATTGATGATGTAAATATAATCCTAAAATTTATCTTTTCCTTAAAAAATCTCTGCCATATTCACTTTACACACCATACACACAAAAAACTGAAAATAATCCAAATATCTAACAGGTATATATCATATATCAGAATACTATACAGTGTTTAAAAAAATATCAACTAGATCTACATTGTTAACACAAAGAAATCTTCAAAATAACATTGAGTGAAAAATGAAAGTTGCAGAAATACATGTAAGAGTCTAGATCAATTGTGCAAAGTTTAAAAACACACAGAAGACTACATATTTATGGATACATACATATGCAGAGAAGGTATAAAAGCATGTACAGAAATAATACACATCAACTTCAGAATAGTGGTTACCAACAGGGAGGATGCAGAATGGATATAATGAGATGGGTACAGAGGGGTCTTTAACTCTATCCACAACGTTCAACATTACACAAAATTTTGAAGCAAATATGGTATAATGTTAACATTGTTAAACTTAGTAGTGTTACAAGGACATTCATTAGATTTTTCTCTGTACTTTTCAATTTTGAAATCTTTCATAATAAAAATGAAAACATTCACATAATAAAGAAAGGGTGAATCACTGCTGCCATTTCCAGATGAAATAATTAGGCATGTTAAAACACAACACAGGTTTTTTTCCCCAAGACAATAAATATTAACAGAAAACATTACATAACCGGCAATGTACACTTTTGTAAAGTATCCACTGATTATTATATTAAAAATACACAAAGAACAGGATTTAAATGCTTCTACTTCAAAAACTCGACCTTTGCTTCAGCCAAAGGATCTAATTTCACATCACAAACAGGCTTTCCTTGATTTTAAGAGTACCTCTTTGAATTTTCTTTTATGCCATTTCCTCTAAATGTGATCCAGAATAAAAGGCTTAGTGTACAGGGTATAGAAGAGATCTGGCTAACTGTAGTTAAATAAGACTAATACATTGTATTCTAATACAAACTAACATAGGCTCATTTCAAAGATAATAAATTACTGCCAGTACAAAAAACTTTCACTCTTCAGTTTGAAACTTTTAACGTGCAAGGGAAATACATATGGTCTGTAACTTTGTTTACCAAACATGTTTTTTCTTGTCAGGAAAGCCTTCCCATCTTTGTCAGATTAATACTTCCTTGATCACAGATGAAGTCTTTCAAATTAAAGATAAACAACTACTTGCCTGTTGTTTCTGATATGCAGTGTTTGGATTTATCTTTGATTCCAAGAGTAGTGATCCTGAAAGATAAAAAACAGTATTTGTAAGTTTTAATTGATAAAATCCCGAATAAAAAATCAGAATCCACATTAAAAAAAAAAACCAAACCAAAAAAACCTTATGTTCCCTTCACCCAGCCAGACATCTGAAGTATCAAATATATTGGAACTCACATTTTTCTCTCCAGATCTGGGCTTCACATTTAATTTAGAAGGTATCATCCTATCCCCACACCCCCTTAAAGGAAAAAATCCATCTAAGACCAACATTCAGACCAAGAATATAAGGAGACTAAATGACTATTAAAGTTTTATTGAAATGAAAATTTTAAGGTCTAAACGACCACTTGAGGCCAAACTCTTTTTAACCAAGTTATTTTATTGCATTTCCAGTTTAACAAATAAAACAAATTACAAAGGACCACAACAGGGGTCTAAGTACTTAGTACACAAACTACAGAACTGCGTTTATCTTTTTTTCCTTAACAACAGAAGGTAAGACATCTCATGTAGTAATAAATGTCCATGACTGTTTAAAATAAAAAGGAAAGTGCAAGAGTACAAATACGTCAAGAATAAATCTAAGATTGTTATTTTTCTATTATCTGCACATAGTTGCTCAAATCGAGGCATTCCAATTACAATGAGAAAAATGTTTTAATTACAGCTCTATATTTTATAATTTAAAAATACTTTACATATGACTAGTACAATAAATCAACGAATACAAGTTTACAATCTGCTTTGGTGTCCTAACTTGTTTAGGTTGTGAAGTATCCACTTTTTCACAGCACTTTCTACGAAAACAGCCTGGAGGGATCCCACACTAAAGATGTGTATATGCTTGTGCGTGCACGTATCGTGGTAACAGTCTGCAATAACCCCAAAAAAAGATGCCTTTTGCTTTTCCCCAGCACCTGTCGACTGTGGCAACTGGGGCTCGTTGGTAAAAAGTTAAAAAAAAAAAAACTCAGGAAAGTTCCACTAAACCTTCTGTCCCAGACATATATATAAATATGGCTAAGAAAATTTTAAAAAAAAAGGGAAGGGATCAGCTCCCTCGGACCAGTAGATCACTACCTTGTCTCTCATTACTTCCTTCTCTTTCACACACTATCCTCTTCAAAAGAGGAGACTGGAGAGGAAGGGGTCAAATCCTTAACAGGGATAGGAGGCGGGGGAACGGAGAATCGGCATCGGACTGAGGGTTAATCCGGGCAAGTAGTTTCTTTTTACCGTACAGAAGTGCAGGCACAAAACCACTGCGCTGTCCCAAGACATGGTAGTAACAGTACTCGGCCCAGGGCCTAAACCCCAGGGCTGTACCCTAACCGGAGGCACTGTCCCCTATCCTACCGTTCCAATAACCTTACCGTCGGACTCTGCCCGAACCAGGAGCGACATCCCCTTGAGCTCCTCCACATAAGTGGAGGAGACGTGCCCGGTGCCTCGGTCGTCCCATTGCCGGTCTTCGTTCAGGGTATAGACCTTCACGCGCCGCCGCGTATCCGACATGGTGGCTGCTGTCCTGACCGCTCCAGCCGCCGCCTCCTCGCTCACCAGGTCCGTACCCCTCACTCCTGAGAGACCGGAGCGGCGGCGGCGGCGGCGGCAGCGGCGGCGGCTCCGGAGAGGCCCGAGTTCACCATGGCTCTCAAGGTTCAGCCGCGGGAAGGGGCAACGAGAGCTACCGCGACCTCTCCGCCCAGAGTCCCGGTTACCTCTCACTTCACCTCCGCACACAACCACCCTCCCCTCCCTTCGCCCCCCGCGAGCTCGCTCGCTCTCCCACCGCCGCCGCCGCCGCCGCCGCCGCTGTAACTACTACAGATCCGCCATCTTGTAACCCGATTCTCTCTGCCTTTCTCTTCCTCCTCCAGCAGGCTCGCACGGGCTGTCCTAGCAGGGGCTACGGCGGCCGACGAGTCCAACGCGCGACGCCTCCACTTCTGCACGCGCTTCCCGGCCCGGCTGTGCTCGGCGTTTTCGCGAGGCGGGGTACTGGACTGTGATGGGAGGGCCTAAGTGCGATTTCCTCCTCTCTCGGCCCCGCCTGCTGGAGCGGGATCTCGGCCAAGTGGGCGGTTCTCGCGAGCTCCGCGTCCCTCTGGTGCCGCGAGATTCCTGTCTATGCGGGCTGCGGTAGCTGAGTCGTGGATCGTGCTTCATGAGGTGGCTGCCAGCGCTCGGCGTGGGGCGACCCGTGGGACCCAGCTCTGAGGAAAAAGCAAAGCAAACCTGGGAGGTATGCGTCCTTGGACGGGACTAACCTTGTGCAAAAAGGAAGGAAATGTGCTCGCGTTCCTTAATAGAAGCTCACTCTGTCAGCCTGTGGGAGAAAAATAGTCTTAAAACCTCTTTCTGTGAAGACATAGGAACTTGAAGCCCTTTAAAGCGACCTGAACCCACTAAAACTCGTTATGGAGTCTCTTACAGTTAAGCATCTCCTCAGGAAGTGTTCTATGCATCTCCAGGCGATTATAACGTCGTACAGAAGTGTGTTGACCATTTCCTATTTCCCGCGAAGGCGTTTCACCGTTAGGCTTTTGGTAGCTGGCCGTTGAAAAGCATACTTTCCGTTTTATGAAAATACAGTGCCCTTCCCGTGTTTGTAGCCTCGAAAATAAGTCTTCAGATAAGTTTAGGGAGGTGGCGGGAAGCTGCTTTCCTAACACCTCTAAGAGCATTGTTTTGATATTCTTGAGTTTCTCTTGCGAGCATTTCTTGCGTTATCTTTCGGGAGGTCTTCGGCGCTGAATAAGCGAAGGAAGAATTCTCTCGGCATTCACGTTGTCAGACATACGCGGTGGATACAGGTCGTGCGTTGGACAGTCGTTCATTTCATTCCTCTTTTGTTCTTGGTAGAATCGTTTTATTTATTCTTTAAGACGATCTCAGCTTGGTCACCCGCCATTTCTTACACCCTGAAAGGTGAAAACCAGGCGAGATGCACACGTTGATCCTGCAGCGTATCTTGGGAGTTGTAGTCGTTACTTATTACTGGTCTGGTCAAAACGTGCTTATGTTTTGACCAGGTCTTATGCATGGACACCCTTCAGCGGTACATGTAATACGTGAGATAATGGCTTACACAGAGCAGGCGCCTGATAAAAAATAGATTCTAATTTCAAATTCTGGATACATAGAATTTTTTTAAATCTAAAGAGGACCTCAGAAAATGTACTTGAATTAAGTAGTTATAATATACATAACAATAGAGCCCGTTAATTGATGTAATTGATGTGGACAAAATGCATTTTGAGCCCAGAGAAAAATAATATTTCTGTCTCAGATCAGGGAAAGCTTCACATACATAACTTTTGAGTTTGATGTTAGAGATGGAGTGGGAGTTTGGCGTGCAAAGGTTTTCAAGGCTGAGGGGACAGGGTGAACAAAGTCATAATGTGTTACTGGCCTAAAAGAACTTATAAGTTAAAAGAATGAGAACTATGCAGAAGTCACTTTAACACTATACACGTTAAGAGGTTAATATCCTACAAATAGATCTAACTCTGGACAAAATTGTGAAATGAGTCATTTCCTGTATTTATTCAATCATTCAATAAATATTTGTTGAGCATATACTATGTGCTAGGCACTGTTCTATACAGTGAGTAAAATAGAAAAAGTCCCTCTTCTCATGGAGCTTACATTCTAGTGTAGGTAGACAATAAACAAATACATGCCTGGTACTGATAAATGTTGTGACCGAAAATAGAGTAGCAAAAGGTTAGAGAGTGAGTTTGGGAAGAGTAATGATGTGTATTGAGGAAGTCCTCTGTGAGAGAGGCAGTCAGCCAAGCATTTCCCCAGAGGAAGAGAGAGCCAGGAAGTGGGAACAGCCAGTACAAAAGCCTTGAGACTGTAGCATGTTGAGTGAGTGAAAGGGTTAGCCAGGAAACCAGTGTGATTGAATTGGAGTGAGAAAGGGGAAAATGGTGGGAAATAAGGTTGGGAGTGGGGGAGAGGCTATTTTGAAGGGCCTTGGATTTTACTTTGAATGAGTTGCAAATCCGCTGGAGAGTTTTGAACTAAGGAGTGAAATGATCTAAGATTTCAAAGCATCCCTCCCATCTTTTCTTCAGTATCTCTTCTGGTATACCCCCTAAGATCTGGTGACCTAGAGAAAAAGAGAACAGAGTTAAACCCATAGGACTCATCTCTCCCCATTGCTGGATCCTCAGGCACACGTTCTCCCTTGTTTTCTTCTTCCCCTAGGCCACAGCGATTCACTCTCACATCTCTTCTACTGCCACAGGCCCACTTCTAACATTTGTAGGGCTGGATATCTGCAAGGCTCAGGACAGGCATACAGATGGAAGACCATATACCATAAGTCTAAATATTTAAAAGTTTTAAATCAAGCTAACAAACTGGAATAAAATATATTTTCTTCTCCTACCTTGGGTATACTTTGACAAATATATTTTCATAATGACCTGGAAGCCAGATTCAAATCTAGTATTCTTGAACTCCTCAGAGTTCTAGAATCTCCCTCTGGGCCCCAGAGTCCTTAGCCTGCCTTCCTTTTCTTCTTCTACCTCAGCTCTGTCCTGTACTTTAGCAGCCCTTATGTGCACACATAGAATACCCCAGCTTTCTGTCCAAGCCCTGTCTGCGCTCCGTGAATGTAGTTACCCCTTGGCCACTCCACGTGAGGACAGAACTTGAGAAGAGGACTGTGCAGACCCTGGAAGCAGGCTTGGCCTTTGGGGCAGGGAATTCCAGGGTGCCCAGAGCATGGTCTAGAAAGGGGAGACTGGGTTCCATGGACTTATCACCTCATGGAGAGAAGCATGGACAGAGGGCCTGCTAAAACACAGGGCCCAGCACTTCACTTGGGTCTGAGGGCAGTACTGCACTGCAACAATGTGTTTTCCCCAGCAAAGCTTCTTTTCTTCAGGCAGTCATCAAAGTTCCACTCCAAGAGTTGATGTGTGTGTGCGTGTGTGTGTGTGTGTATATATATATATATATATATATATAATACTTACATTACTACCTTTTTTTAAAACACAAATAATGCAATACTATACATACTGTTGTACAGATGTATACTAGTTTATTTAAACCATCTCCTATTTATGTATATTTGTGTCATTTCCAGCAGTTTCAAAAATAAATGATTGTACAGAAGTTATTTCATGTGTGCCAGTATATTTGTAGGTTAAATTCCTGAAGCAGGGTTTTGCAGCCTTGGCACCATTAACATTTTGGACTGGATGATTCTTTGTTATGAGAGGCTATCCTGTACATTACAGGATGTTTAGCAGCATCCCGGGCTTCTACCCATCAGATGCCAGTAGTATTGCACCCCCTTCTCCGGGTGCGACAACCAAAATTATCTCCCATCACTACCAAATGTCCCATAAGGGCACATTACACTTTTTAATTCTTGCAAGTTTAAAAAAATATATTGTTAATCTCTACAGGGTAACCTGGGTTCTCAGTCTAATTGACTCATGTCCTTGAAATGTGAGGCTTTCTTTCACCTTTCCCAATTCTGTTAGATGTTTTTATGAAAGAACTTTTATGAACGTTTTTTGCTATATTCACTCATTTTTTCCTTAAGGTGATAGATCTTTAAGACTTCTCTATTTAAATAAACCATCAAAACTGATAACTTTTATCCTCTTCAGCTGCATTCCTATTTCTTTTCCTTCTTATAGCCAAACTATTCAAGGGTTGAAATTGTTTATACTCCCTTCATTTCCTCACTGCCTACTCATTCCTCAGTTGAACCCATTCTGGTTTCCATCAATCCCAGCCCTCAACAAAAACCTTTTGATAACCTCAGTAACGACTTCTATGTTGATAATGCCAGTGGACGTTTTTCAACCCGTTTTACTTGATCTAAGTTAAAATTGACACTTTGACCACTTCCTTCTAGAAACTGTTTATTCACTTTTCTTTTTGACAAATACTCTTGGGTTTCCTCCTAGCTCTTTGATTACTGCTTCTTTTTGTTATTTGCTGTCTCATCCTCTATCCAACCAGTCAATACCAGGAGTTCCTCAAAGGCTCAGTCTTAGATTTTCTTCTTCTCACTCTAGACTCTTTCCCTAAGTGATTTCAACTACATCCCTTGCTTCAGGTATCACTTATACATAGATGATTCATGAATTTATATCTCCAGGCCAGACCTCCTTTCAGAGCTCCAGACTACTAGATCCAGATGCTTATAGGACACCTGAAATGGCTCAAAGTTATCTCAAGTTCAGCATGTCCCGAACTGAACTCAATCATTTTCTCTTCCTTCGTGTTTGGTTCTCTTCCATGTTCTCTATTTCTGTGAATAGCAAGTTATTCAAGACAGTGACCTGGAATTCATCCTCACCACTTTGTTTTGTTTTAAACTTATATTTATTGAGAACTTGACATATGCTAACCATTGTTTTAAGTGGTTTACATGTCTTTTTTTTTTAAACTCACAACCACCCATGTCCAGTCATCACCAAGTTCTGTTGGTCCATCCACTTCTCTTCATTTCCAGCAGCACCATCTTCTACCCAGCTACCATCATCTCTACTTGCACTACAGAGTGCCTGTAGGGAAGCACGATATTCTACCCCATAATCTCAATCATCACTCCTGCCCTTCCTCATTCTTTGAAATGGACAATTTAAGAACAGTTTTAAGCCTCCTACCTCACTCCATTCCAACAAAATTATTGCTCTAAATTTTTCTATAGAGAAATTCTAGGGCCACCACTGCAGTATAGTCTCTTGCTAGTCTCTTTGAATCCACTTTGGCGATTCATTACCCCTATCCCCCCAATCTCTTCTCCACTGTACAACTGGATGATCTGTCTAAGCTGGAAATTTGATCATGTTGTCAGTCACCATTTCCTCTTGTATCCTACTAATATATATTACTAAAAATCTCTCAGTAGCCAAAATCCTTTACATGATTCATAAGGCCCTCTTGGTCCTGCCTCTGCCTATCTTTTTCTGTTCTGTCAAATTCATCCTGAGGCTAACTCCTTTTGTATCTTAAGATGGTAACCAAGAGCTCCCAAGGCTACATAGTTCTTCATCCACTTCAAGAGAGTTTCTTCACATATCCCTAGTTGCATTGTGATTAGGCTAACTTAGGTTGCATGCCCACCCCTGAACCTCAAGTTTTGTCATCTAGGGAATGTCAGGCACTGATTGGCTAAGGCAAATCAGGGCCCATCCTTGGAGCTAGGGGTGGGGTTAATCCCACCCAAATCCCGTGGATGTTAACACTGTGTGATATGGGTAAAATTGATGCTATGAAGACAACCAGAGTATTCTTTTTATCTTCCTATTACACACTCTTATAGCTCCAGGCATCCCTCCATTGTAGCATTTGTCATACTTGTAGCTTTATTTGTGTGATTTCTGATTTAATAACTGTCTCTACATCTAGACGAAAAATTTCCATTAGTCCGGGGAACTATGTTTTTTCTCACCATTGTATTTCCAGTGCCTAGCATAGGGTGTGGAACATAGTAGGTATTCAATAACTGTTGAAAGAATGAAGTTTCGTTAGAAGTTTACTACTCAGTTTTACATTCCCCCTGGCAGGTAATTTAATCACAATCCTATCAGCTCAGTTGAGATTAGATTACATCTTTGAAAGCTCCAGGCTGGTGTCTCTAATTTCTGTCTCCAAGTAGTCAATTCTTGACACACCACTGAGTGCTATTTGTGAAACAAATTTGGTCACATTATGTTCTTTTAACATCTTTCAGTAGTTTCTGATTTCTTGCAGGATAAAGTTCTTCAGGATGGCATACAAAGCCCTTCTGGTTTGGCCCCTACCAAACTGTGGCTCTTTAATCTCAAGAAGGTGATTTTTTTTCAATCATAGCCCCTCCCTCATCCCTTACCAAATGTTTTTAGAGGTCTTTTCTCTGGAGGGGTCTACTTTCTCCAGGTACTCCCCCATATCCTGCTTGGGTAAAGGCAAAGGAAGGACGCTAAAGGTCCAACTGTTTGGTATTCAGGCTTTCACTTAATCCCCACTTTTAACCCTGCTTCATAATCTCCTACCATCTACTGTGACAAATGTCCCCAAATCAAGTCTCTCCCATTTTGGAAAATAAATCTCAGTCTCCTGAGGTGGTCGTGACAGTATGTATTACAAGAGTATGTGTGGGTATGAGTGTGTGTGTGGAGAGGGATGGGATTGGGGGTTGGACCCAGGCTTGTAGCCCCTCTCTATATGGACTTTCACCCTGCCCTCACATTCTCACCCCTGATCCTTTCTGGTTTTTTTGTGGAGATAATTAGTTCTCTTTTTTTCTCTGATTACCTCTGTGGTCATTTAGGTTGTAACTTTCTCTACTCTGCTAAGTGCACTGCTACTCTTCCATCTGTGTGTCATGCAACTGACATTTGTTAAAATCTCTTTTGTCTGCTGTGGTGTCTTTTATTTTGTTTACCCTTTGGACCCTATACTTTTTAGAAAATTTATTTAACTGTCAAAGAGGTGGGATGCTTCTGTGTGGTTAATTTTCCTTGTTTAACCAAGGTATTCTGATATGTTTTTATGGTTTTTTTGTTGTTAGTTTTCTAATCCACTTGGAATTTTTGTATATATGAAGTAGGGTGCTAATTTAAATTTTTTCCTCCAAATGGAGAGTCAATTATCCACATCATTTTTAGATGAAATAATTTGAAATGCTGTTTTAATCATATTCTTTACTAAATTCACACACGCACACACACATACACATATACATACATATATCTGGATTTGAATCTGAATTCACTACTCTGTTTTCATTGTTTTATTTGGACAACTCTAGTATGACAGTTTTAATTGCTATCGTTTTATAGTTTGTTTTGGTATTTGGTTAGTGTGGTAGCCGTATAAGTGCACCACTCAGATCTCCTCCAAGAGAACCTACTCTGGGGAACATAGTTGACTGACAGCCAGCTGCTACCCCTTTGGAACTACCATTCTGTTTCTACTGAAGCCACAAATACTTCAAGCTGCTCTCAGCCAGTGACTGAACATAGCAGGAGTACTAAACTTGTCCTTTTCTGCCCAATGCAGAAGTCCTCTTATGGGCACCTTTGGCTTGGGGAACTTCTTATCAGCCTTAATGAGACTTTCTTGGAGCTACACTGTAGTTGGAAGCTTTTTCCACCCAGTAATTCCTGCCCTCCTTCTTTTTACAGAGGTCAAACTTGCTTTATGGTCTGCAGGCTTTCTCTGCCAGTTGCTGAGTCCATCTATTTTATCCTTCAGTTAATATCTTGCATGTCTAATCCCTTCTTGGCATCTGCTTCCCTGAGGACCAGAACTGACATAGGTGGTACAGGGAGTGGTGCAAGAAATCAGGCAGTAAGATGGGGTTTGGGTAAAGGTTTACTCCATCCCTGGCACAAGTGGCCACTTGACTACTGATTTCATGAGTGGTGACCTAGGAAAACATCCCAGAAGAGGGGAATGCTGTTGCCTATACATTCAGGCATTTGAAAGATATGGGGGAAACAATGCCTACAAGGACAGCAGAGCTGGGCAATTTAAGTTGTCCTGCTGCCTTGCAGAGGGATATTGAGAAATTGAGGGCACTTAACACACAGTTAAAACTAAGTTTGGGAGCCAGGAGGCCTCTTTGGAGCTTCACAAAGAGGCCCTTATTTTGTGCAGTGGAAGAACAGATGTGGGATTTGACAGAGTTACAGAGTTCTAAAGATATTTCAACGCTCATCCTAGGAAAGTTTGCTATGACGTTTTGGGCCCTGGTTGGGAAAGCTTGAAGCTTTGAAACATGGGATAGGTGCCCCTGAGGATTTTGGCTCTGTAGACACCCCTGGACCTTCAAGGCTTGCAGAAATGGCTCGTACCTCCTAGTAAAAGGTAACATTTTCCCCCTTGCAGAAAGACCTCTTGCATAGTTGCTCCCATTTCTTCTCCTGGCTGAGAGGTTGTGGTAACTAGAGTTAAATCTCAGCATAATCTGCCTGGGGACTATTTGGCCTAATAAGGGAGGAAAGAGATTACACACTGAAGGAATTGAAATAATAAGCTAGCATACACTAGCAGGAGCCAGAGGAGAAAACTTAGGATTGGATTTTGAGGGTGCTTGATCAAGGGGGCTGGAGGTTAAGACTAGATAATCAAGATTTCATGGACTTGAGATGCCTTTGGGACAGAAGATTTAACTGTGGCCAGGACCCCAAGGGGTGGGGCAAACTCACTGCTAGGGTAGCTCTTGGAAGCCTGGAAAAAGTGAGAGATGTAGAAATGAGCTCACGTCATGACTCCTGGAGAAAATAGCTGTTTATTTTGGCATACTTGTGTGGTTACTGCTCACTTATTAGTTCTAACTAATTGTTTTATAACAATTCAGAGGGTTTTATAGATGGTCATCTGCAAATATTTTTGTTCTTCTCTACCTCCTTTTAACATCTTGTCATGTTGATTAGGACCTCAGAACATCGATGAGAGTAATAGTGGTGATTCTTGTTTTCTTTCTGACTTTAATGGCAATGTCTGCATTGTTGTATACATGTTCTTAATTTCTGATAGATACCACTCACCAAGTTAAGGACATTTCCTCATATTCTCAATTCTCTAGGAAATGTACATTGAATTTTATAAATTGCCTTTTTTGCATCTTGTGATCATATCGTTTTTCTTCTGTAATCTCTATAATGGATCATATTCTCATTTTACCCATCCTTGCATTCCCACAGATCTACTTGGTCCTAATAGCTTTTGTCAATATTTTATTAAGACAATTTATTTGTTTTCATAAATGATAATGGTCTATGTATTTTTATGCTTTCTTTTTTTTGAATATCATCTCTTGGAATTTATGAGTCCTTGGCAATTGCATTAAATTTTATAGCCACAATATCAAAAACTATAGCCAACTTGGCAATTTTGGTTTTCATGAAACACTGGGTATTCTTTAGTGCTTCCCAACACATGCAGAATAAATTTCAGAGTCCTAAGTCTAATATTCTAAACCCCTCTACAATCGGACCTCTATTTACTATCTTCTTTGTCCATTGATAAAACTGTTTCCGATCCGTAGATGGCCTTTCCCTTTATAATCATCCTTTAAAGCCCAGCTCAAATATCCCCTTTCCTTGTGGAAATCCAATTCAAAGTCCACTTCTTAGAAACTTCTACTTTTTCTTCGAGTTAGAACTAATCTATTCTCTTCCCTCCTCATCTTTTTTTTTAATAATGTTCATGTTTTTGTATTATTATTTTTTTTTATAATTTTTATCTATTTATTTTTCCCCCAAAGCCCCAGTAGATAGTTGTATGTCATAGCTGCACATCCTTCTAGTTGCTGTATGTGGGACATGGCCTCAGCATGGTTGGAGAAGCGGTCCGTCGGTGCGCGCCTGGGATTCGAACCCCGGGCCGCCAGCAGCGGAGCGCGCGCACCCAACTGCTAAGCCATGGGGCCGGCCCCCCATCTGTTTTTTTAGTGAGGAAGATTAGCCCTGAGCTAACATCTGTTGCCAATCTTCCTCTTTTTGCTTGAGGAAGGTGGTTGTTGGGCTGACATCTGTGCCAATCTTCCTCTATTTTGTGTGTGGGACGCCTCCACAGCGTGGCTTGATGAGTGGTGTGTAGGTTCGCACCTGGGATCTGAAACTGTGAACCCTGGGCCGCCGAAGTGGAGCATGCGAACTGAACCACTATGCCACTGGGCTGGCCCCCTTCTCCCCATCTTTTTTTTTTTTTTTTTTAAAGATTTTATTTATTTATTTTTTCCCCCCAAAGCCCCAGTAGATAGTTGTATGTCATAGCTGCACATCCTTCTAGTTGCTGTATGTGGGACGCGGCCTCAGCATGGCCAGAGAAGCAGCGCGTCGGTGCGAGCCCGGGATCCGAACCCGGGTTGCCAGCAGTGGAGCGCGCTCACTTAACCACCAAGCCACGGGGCCGGCCCATCCCCATCTTTTTAACATGACTTTTTTTTAAACCTTTACTAGAGTGCTTATCAATCTACCTTTCATTAATTAGTAACTCTATATAGAGTTACTGTAGAGAGACTATATAGACTATAAGTCCCAGGAGGAAACAGACTATTCTGTAACTTAGTACTGTGCTCATAATAGGTAGTTTTAATTACCTTTAAATTAATTTTGTAAATTTCAGAGTTATTTTGAAATCTGTTACAGTGATTTGAGATAGTAAAACTGGGATTGTTTTAAATATTACCTCTATAAAAGTCACTTATGCCCCATTTGCTTTCTAGGATATTCAAGTGAATATCCAGCTGATATGTTGGTTGGTGACTTCACACTCATATGTAATGTCAGACATCTTTGTCTTCAAAACTGTTTTGCCCCTCCAGGTTTGCTATTCATGTCACAGATCCTATTGTCTTCACAATCCTCAGGCCAAAATCCTCAGCCATAACTGCCTCTTTCTCTTCCCTCGGCATTCTGCCTACACTTCCTTCTGAGTTAATCTAAGTCCATCCATTTTCTTTTTATATTTGCTCTGCAGTATCTTGGTATCAGTTCAGCACACTTTTTCTGAACATTGTCTCTTCCCAGGAGTGGGTCCTTGGCAATTCTCTGAGTAGTTGCTTATACCAGGTTTAGGGTTACTAGATTTAGCAAACAAAACAGGACACCCAGTTAAAGTTGAATTTCAAAGAAACAAGGAATAATTTTTTTTAATATAAATATATCCCAAATATTGCATGGGCCATACTTACACTGAACTTTTGTTTATCTGAAATTCCAGTTTCACTTGGCATTCTGCTATTTTATCTGGCAATCCTAATCAGGTTGGACATCTTTCCTAAGCTGAGCCTATCATTTTCTCCTCCAGGAGAACTGAAACTCAGAGACAGGTAACTTCCTTTGGGACAGTCATATTTTGCCCCATGCTGTGAAAATATGTTTGCTTAGAAGAATAAAGCTGTTATGTTGAAAGAAGTACAAATGAGGCCATGAGACTCCACAGGCAAGTAGAGAGGGAGAAGTGCCTTAGTTCCTGACGACTTGCCAGTCCTGTTTTTGGTCTACCACAGGTAGTGTGATTTGGCTTCTGTGAAATAAAATTCATGGTCCTGTGATAAATTTCCCGTTTCACTTTAGCTTAACTTAGGTTGGTTTCTGTTCCTTGATACCAAGACATATTTTCTCTTTTTCATTTTCACTGCCTACCACCCTAGTCTCAAGTCTCATGAGCCTGGAATTTTGTCAATGCCTGTTCAACTTTCACATGATCTCAGTGTCTACCTTCTTGCAAGTAACCAAGCATATTCTTGCTTCATTAAATGCTTTGAAAATATTGCTGACCATCTCCTCTTGTTTTATATTCTTTAATAACATTTGCTTTCTAATTCTAGTGAAGAACAGGCACAAGATTAAGGAGTAAAAGATATGTGAAATTGGTTTAAAAATGAAAAGGCTGCTCTATATTCTAAACATACAATACCAAGTGAAAATGAAGTTGTTAGTCCCTTTATCTGCAACTCTTTTTCCCAAATAGCTGCACATCTTCCTCCACTTCACTCAGGTCTCTGCTCAAATGTTCCCTACTCAGAGAGGCCATTCTGAATGATTTTATCTAAAGTAGTACCTTTTCTTTATCATTCTATCCCCTTACCCACTTCTTTTGCTTTAAAGAACCTATTACTACCTGACGTGTTGTATACTTATTTACTGTCATTTCCCATTCACTAGAATGTGAGCATAGGAATTTTATCTGTTTTGTTTACTGATGATTTCCCTGCACACATTATAGTGCCTGGCACATAGTAAGTGTAAAATAAATGAGTGCTATGCTTGGCTGAACTGAACTAAGAAAGATACTGATATTCATACTACTATCTTAGATCCAGAAACTTAAGATATTCTATAAGAGAAGAAAAAATGATGGTATAAAAACTAATTTATGGGTAGAGGTAAAATGGCCAGATAGCCATTAATGATGATTATTAAAAGTCATGTAGATAAGCAATATATTGTCAAGACTCCCATTGGATTCCTTGTAGATAACATCTCTGACTCTTGGGTCACCATGGTAATGTGTGCTTAAGTTGTTTCTTAGGAACTGAGAGTTGACTCTTTGTCCAGTTCAGGCCAGTTGAGACCATCGACCCATCAAGTGGGCCTGCATGAATGTCCCATAGGTGACCTTTTTTTTTTTTTTAAATAATTTTATTTATTTATTTTTACCCCAAAGCCCCAGTAGATACTTGTATGTCATAGCTGCATATCCTTCTAGTTGCTGTATGTGGGACGCGGCCTCAGCATGGCCGGACAAGCAGTGCGTCCGTGTGCGCCAGGATCCGAACCCGGGCCGCCAGCAGCGGAGCGCGTGCAGTTAACTGCTAAGCCACGGGGCTGGCCCACCATAGGTGACCTTTTGATGTCAGGGGGCCGAAAATTCCACTCTCAGATCGTGCTCATGTCACCATTTTGTGAACATGTGTCCTATGAAGAGCCACGAAGCTTGACTGTGCTTGCACAAATCATCAATTCCCTCACTTTTCCTTACCTCCAATCATCCATCCCCACATTTCAGACCACCCTGCCTCTTTATCCCATAAATATCCCTGATCCCCATTTTTGAAGAGGTGGATTTCAGAGTTGTTCTCCCATCTGCTTGCTTGGCAGCCTTGTGAATAAACCCTTTCTCTACAGCAAAACTCATTGTCTTGGTGATTGGCATACTGTATGGTGGACAAAATGAGCCTGGTTTGGTAACAATTGGTGAGCCAAGCAGGAGCAAAGTCCAGACGGACATTTTGCCCATGGTTCATTGGCCCCTTGCTAGTATTGAGAGCCTGTGGACAAATCTGAGCAGCTGCCAGCACCAGTTGTCCCAGGGACTGTCCCCAGGACTTTCCCTGGCTTAGTGTCGCCAACCTCTGGTGCATAATTTCGTTTTTTTGCCGCAGAGAAACAGTTTCTGGGTTTGGAAGATGTATTTTCGATGAGTTAACTTCGGTACAAGTGACCAGATTTTTATTTCTTCTTCTCTCTGGTTTGACTTCCAAATGGAAGCCCTGGTTTGAACTTTGTTGTGAGGGTCCTGGTTTCGGGGATGCCCTAAATTTAGGGAAGAATTAGAGAATTTCTGCTCACATAAGTTCTCCTGGTACTGTTTGGTTTTTGAGATCTCCTGGTACTGTCTGGTTTCTGAGATCTGGGTCTAGCTGCAGCCTGAATAGCATAAATATATTTATGACCAGCTATGTCTAAATTCTGAAACAATGGGAAATGTTAATTTGGTCCCCACCTGCAGCTTTGGTGCGCATTCTTGAGAATTGGGTGACGTTTACTTACGAGCTCATGAAAAGGAAAAAGATTATATTCTTTTGTAACACTGTGTGGCCACAGTATTCTTTAGACTCCAGAGAGAAATGAAAATGGTTCCTTAAATTATGGTACAATCTTGCAATTAGATCTGTTTTGTAAATGGGAAAAGAATGGGATGAAATACTTTATGTTCAGTCTTTTATGTTATTATACCAAAATAAGTCTGTGCAAAGGAGATGTGTGATTGTGGTTCAGTAAGAGGGAAAGATAAAGAAACCTGTTTTGCCTGATTCTAATGAAAAGGAGGACAATTTACTGCTAATTCAGTCAAATACTCCAACCGCTCCTCCTCCTCCCCCATATGGTGGCACTGCCGCTCCTCTGCCGCCCCAGTCTGAGCCCCAACCTCAGGCTCCAACTCCTCTGGTCCCCGAGGGTTGAGAAATAGCAATTGTCTCCCCTTCTTATACCTGGCTGGGTACCCAATTTGGCCAGGGAGCCATCCAAACCCAGTTGGGGCAATTTCCTTTAAGGCAAGTCCCTATGGAGGCGTGGATGCCACTATGGGTCAGCCAGTGGGTCTGATGTGGGTACCCTTTCCCTTCTCAACCTTGGACTTGTTTAACTGGAAAAATAACTTGCTTACCTACAGAGATGACCTGAGGAGAATGGAAAATCTATTCTCATCAATTTTTGGCACTCATAATGCCACCTGGGCAGATGTACAAAATCTATTGAATACCCTTCCGACCTCTGAGGAATGCTGAATGGTATTAGAGAAACCTAGGGAAGAAGCGAATCAGCTGCACACAGAAACTCCAGGTAACCCTGTGGGGGTCAATGCCACTATTGCTGTGCCCACAGTTGACCGCACTTGGAATGTGAATGCTGGAGAAAGGGCTAAACTGGAACATTACTGGGATTGCATTCTGACCATACTCCAGAAAGGGGTTCCAAAGCAAAGTAGCGTTAATAAGGTCTATGAGGTAAAACAAAACCCTGGTGAGGTTGGAATTTTTACAAAGAATTTTTGAGGCATATAGACAATACACAGATATAGATCCAGAGGCACCTGGGAACCTAAAAATGGTAAACATGACTTTTATCGGTCAAAGTATGCCAGACATTCAGATAAAGTTACAAAAAAGTGGAAGGAGCCCTGGGAGCCCTGGGAATGCCTATGTTCCAGTTGGTTGAGATTGCCTTTAAAGTTTTCAATGGCGGGGACCAAGCCCAGGAAAGAAAAGAACAATGGGAGATAAAGCAACAAGCCACCTTGTTGGCAGCTACATTGTCTCAAGGACCGTCTTGAGTGCTACCACAAAGAAGAACCCAACCTAAGGTAGGCCGCCCTGGGCCCCAAACCCCAAGCCACAAGGGACACCTGTGGTGGGACCCCACCAGTGCACCTACTGTAAACAAGAGGGCCATTGAAATGTCCCAGTTGAAATAAGACTCATTGAAATAAGACTCTTAAAGAAGAGGGACAACAGGCAGCACACCAAATGCCTGAGATCACCGATCGTGATCAAGAATCATGAGGCCCAGGGGCTTCCCAGTTTCACCGACCCTGTGAAGATTTCCTACATGGAGCCCTGGGTAACCATGATGGTGGGAAATAGACTTTTGGACTTCTTGATTGATATGGGGGCTACTTACTCAGTTTTGAACGTTTGGCTTTCTAAACTCTGAAAAGACAATGCTAGTGATGGGGGTCTCAGGAGAAACCTTGAAAAAGTCACTTCTCCAATCCCTAGACTGTCAAATGGGAAAAATGTACTTAAAGCATAGTTGCTTGTACGTGCCCGAGTGTCGTGTTCCATTATTTGGATGAGATTTACTGACCAGACTGAACACCAAAGTGACCTTTGCGCCTGGACGAATGGACATTAAGGTACCACCTGAACAGGTCTGCACCCTCCAGGCATCATTACTGCAACAAACTAGGGAGCCTCCAATAGAAGTTCTGGAAGAAGTCTTATAAGAGCTAAGCCTGGACATATGGGTGGGTGGGAGGCCAGGACGGGTAAAGACTGCAGTACCTGTACAGGTCAGAATTTGTCCCGAGTCAAAGATTCCAAACTTAAGACCGTACCCATTAAAAGAAATGCCAGATGGGGAATTCAGCCTTTATTGACTGCTTTTCTTGACTATGACCTTATTTGCCTTTGCCGGTCCTCATATAACACCCCATTGACAGTGCGAAAACCAGGCACACAAGAGTACCGCTTTGTGCAGGACTTGACGGCGATTAACCAGATTGTGGAAGACATCCACCCAGTGGTGCCTAATCCTTATACCCTGCTTACCACCTTATCTGGAGATTTCAATTGGTTCTCAGTTCTGGATCTCAAGGATGCAGTTTTTGCATACCCTTTAGCTCCAACTCTCAGGAGCTATTTGCTTTTGAATGGGAAGATCCTGAGATGAGAGTCCAACAGCAGTGCTGTTGGACTGTCCTTTCTCAGAGCTTTAAAAACTCCCCTACTATCTTTGCTGAAATTTTAGCCAGGGATTTGAGGAATCTCCAGCTGAGAGAAAGAGCTCTTCTCCAATATGTGGATGACATTCTGATTGCTAGTAAAACCAGAGGCCTCAGACCAAAACACGATTTTGACTCTAAATTTCCTAGCCGAATGTGGCTATAAGGTCTCAAAGAAAAAGGCCCAGATCTCACAGCTGTCTGTTAAATATCTGGGTTTTGAGCCGTCAGAGGGGCAAAGAAGCCTACTCCCTGACAGGAGAGAGGCACTAACCAGAGTAGCAGTGCTCACTTCTAGGAGACAATTGTGAGGATTCCTGGGCATAGCAAGATTCTGCCATATCTGGATCCCCTACTGTGGACTGATAGCCAAGCCCCTCAATGAGGCTCTCAAGGGAGGAGACAATGAACCATCAATTCGACTGGAGAATCAATTCGACTGGAGAATGATATAAAGCTTTCCAAACCATTAAAGAGAAGCTGCTTACCACCCCTGCTCTAGGCCTCCCAGACATTAGAAAGCCATTTGAAGGAATTAGCCTTGAGGTATGGACCCAGAATCTGGGTTACATGAGAAGGTCTGTTGCCTGTGTCTCCAAACAGTTGGATATAGTAGCTAAAGGATGGCTTGTCTGCCTGAGAGTGGTAGCAGTCACTTGTGACTTTATACAGGAGGCAGAGAAGTTTACTTTGGGTCAGCCCACCACTGTGCACACTCCTCACTGTGTGTTTCCTCTTGGAACAAAAGGGAGGATACTGGCTCACCTCTTGGAGGCTAGGCAAGTATCAAGCCATACTACTAGACAATCCTAATGTCACTCTGAAAGTGGTCTCAACCTTAAATCCAGCCACTCTACTTCCCACTAGTATTGAAGAACCTGTACATAATTGTATTCAGATAATTGAACAAGTTTATTGTAGCCGTCCCTATCTGACAGACCGGCCATTGGAAAACCCAGACTTTGAGATGTTCATGGATGGGAGCAGCTTCATGGAGCAAAGACAATGCCAAGCTGGATATGCGGTGGTAACCCATCAAAAGACTCTGGAAGCAGAAGCCCTTCCGCCAGGTACCTCTGTGCAAAAAGCAGAGCTTATAGCTCTGATGAGAGCCCTCCATTTTCATCAAGACAGGACAGTGACCATTTTTACTGATTCCAAGTATGCTTTCCCAGTGGTCCATGCCCATGGAGCCATCTGGAAGGAAAAAAGATTAAACATGCTAAAGAAATTTTGGACTTACTAGAGGATGTCCTAGAAGCAAAAGCAGTGGCCATTGTCAACTGTCCAGGACACCAGAAATCTGACTGACTACCCAATTAAACAACTGGGCAGATAAGGCTGCAAAACTAGCAGCCAGGACAAAAGCACCTAGGTCCCTGATAATGGTTCTGATTCTTGAAGAGGATTTGATGAAATGCCACCCAAAATACTCTCCTGAAGACTTAGATAGGGCCAATGAATGGGGATTTAACTGGGGTCCTGCCTGTTCTCAGGATGCCGACTACTGGTACACCAAAGAAGGATGGGTTTATAATAGGCAAGGAACAATTCTTGTCCCTGAACATCTTATGGAAGATGTAATAAGTCATATACATCAGAGCAGCCACTACAGGAGGGATGCGACCTTCCAGTGGATTCAGAAATTCATTATAGGACCAGATATGCAAAGGACCATTCAAAAGGTGATTCAGAAAGGAATGATATGTGCCAAAATAACCCAAAGGTAGGACCCCCACCAATATTAAAAGGAGTCCAATCCAGAGGCACTGGAGCTGGGGAAGATTGGCAGACTGACTTCACAATGATGCCAAGAGCCTCTGGGAATTTCAGGTATTTTCTGGTATTTGTGGACATTTTCTGGCTGGGTAGAATCCTTTCCCTGCAGGTCTGAAAAGGCCCCTTAAGTGGTTAAAGCTGTATTAGAAGAAATAATTCCTAAGTTTGGATTACCTATGTCTATTCAGAATGACAGTGGAGGGACATTCATAGCAATGATTACACAGGAGATATCTGGTGCCCTGAATATTCACTGGAAACCACATGCTTCTTGGTGGCCACAGTCTTCTGGCAAAACAGAAAAAATGAATCACACCCTTAAAAAGTCTTGAGCTAAAATTTGCCAAGAGACTAATTTAACTTGAGACAAAGCCTTTATAGTTGCCCTGCTTTGGCTCAGGGTACCGCCTACAAGCAAGCTCCAATTGAGACCCTACAAAATGTTATATGGGAGACCCTTCCTATATTTTAAATATGGCTTGGGGGATCCAGAGGGAACTTGGATTAAAGAACTAGATACTGAGGTATGTACAGTCTTTGGGAGCTACTCTAACTGCTCTACACGGGTTTGCTTCTAGCAGGTTAATGTATCCCACAGATGTTCCTCTGTATCAGTTGTGTCCTGGAGAAACAAGCAAATCTGGAGGACCAACTCCACCCCCGCTGGACTGGGCCCTATGAAGTGCTGCTGGCAACCCACTCCTCGATAAAGCTGAAAGGAATTAAGCCATGGATCCACCATACTCAAGTCATGCTGGTCCCAGGAGAACTGTCAGACCCACCACGTCCCATCTACTGAAACACCATGGGAAACAGGAAAGATGCCGTGGATGAATATCATAGCTGAGATCATCCTAACCTCAGCTGGTTCCATACCCAGACACTGATTTCTCCTCACTACCTGCCTCTTATTCTTGCGAACCTTTGACTGACCTAAAGTTACTTTTCAGGAAAAGGAAGAAAATTCAGCCAAAGTCTTAGGTCATGAGAGAAGTGCCGAAGGCCAACTGGGCTTCTTACATCCCAGCCGCACTTTAATAATTGCTCTCTTTTCCATATTTCTCCATTTCTTGCAGACTAGCTGTGCATTCACTGGCGTGCTACGAGGGTTGAACCATTTTCTTTGCAAGTACCAGATAAGTAACTCCACAGTCTATTGCTAATCTTTTAGAACCACTCCTCTAACAATCATGATTTTAAGGTATGGTTTCATCTTTTCCCTGATCACTTATTTCATCCCTGTTTATTGTTGGAAGGATAATTCACTTGTGAGAATTTCCCAGTCTTTGGCAAAAGCTGGAAACCTCACTGAATGTTGGATATGTCATCAGAAAGTTCACTCAGTACGTGAACATCAGGACCCTTTAGTAATCCCTGTAACAAACTTTACCAGCATACCAAACATTAACTGTAATTATTCCGGCCCACCAATAAACATAAGTTATAGAGTGAGGCTACTGCATCCTCACTCTCCCATACCCTGCATGTATATATCTACGGTGACAGCTTATTTTACACAGCTAAGAAATCTTTCTAATATCATGAACAAATTCCTTTCAAATCTTTCCATAATTTCAAAGGGAAGTTTCCCTGAGTGCTCTAAAGAAGTAACAGATTTCTGGTTAAATAACACAAGAGTTCAAATGCTTATTCCAGGAATCCAGGCAGTATGTGCCCCACCTGGTTATATTTTTGTTTGTGGGTTTGATCATCAGCATTGGGCCTACAGTTGCCTGGCTACTTGGCTCATACAGGGGGTACTGTCTTTTGGGGTACCTGACTACACCTATATCTATGTATAGCTCAGGAGAGACCCGGTATTGGGCCAGTTCTTTAGAACTTTTTTCCAGAACTAAGAGGTCCATGCCAGATGATGCTACCAGTTACCTGCCTAGTTTTCAAGACGATGGTGCTGGGTATTTCTTTGGACACACTTTATTGCCTTGGTGGGTTGTTGCAGCCCACGAGCACGATAAAAAGTCTCTCTCTCACCTTTGGGATACTCATCAATGAAACTGCACAGGCAGTAGCAGCCCAGCAGAGAGCATTATCGGCAAGGGTCGTCCTGGACTATTTGATAGCTTCATACTATATCCTAGCCGAACAAGGAGAGGTTTGTGCAATAGCTAACTCATCATGTTGCATATATATTAACACCTCATCAGAAGTTGAGACTCATGTAGAGAAACTCAGACAACAGGCTACCTGGCTACAGCAAGTATCCCCAGAGATGCTGAGTCCAGACTGGTTTTCAGGACCATTCTCTTGGATTCCCCAGGGGATCAGATCTGTTCTGCAGGGACTCTCAAAATTTGGGTTGTCTATACTTCTCCTTCTGGTTGCATACTTGATTATAAAATGTGCTTTTAGATGTTGTACCAAAACTGCTGAACAAGGTACAAAAATTCTAATAATGCAAAATGTCAACCTCAAGCCAGAGACAGACTATTTCCAAATGAGTGCTAAACTGTTCCATTCTTCTAACCCAGATCTATGCCCCAATTCAGCAGGAAGTAGCAAGATTGGTCATCACCCCAAATCCCTCAAGAATGAGGAATGATCAAAGAATAGTGGGATTGAAACTGGTGGCCAGATAGCCATTAATAATTATTCTTAAAAGTCATGTAGATAAGCAATATATTATCAGAATCCCACCAGGTTTCTTATAGATAACATCTCTGACTCGAGTTACCATGGTAATGGGTACTTAAGTTGTTTTTCAGGAACTGAGAGTCAACTCCTTGTCCAGTTCAGGCCAGTCGAGACCATCAACCCATCAACTAAGCCTGTGCAAATGTCCCATAGGTGACCCTTTGACATCAGGGTCCGAAAACTCCACCCTCAGATCATGCTAATGCTGCCATTCTGTGAACATACATCCTATGAAGAGCCATGAAGCTTGACTCTGCTTGCATAGATCTTTTCCTTACCTCCAGTCATCTATCCCCATGTTTCAGACCACCCTGCCCCTTTATCCCGTAAATATCCCTAATCCCCATTTTTGAGGAGGTGGATTTCAGACTTGTTTTCCCATCTTGGTAAGCCTTGTGAATAAACCCTTTCTGTGCTGCAAAACTTGTTGTCTCGGTGATTGGCATACTGTGCAGCAGGCAAAATGAGCCTGGTTCTGTAACAGAAGGGTGTCAATAACAAAGAATATGAAGGAAAAAGTCTTATAAGTACCTATATTGCACTCACTACCAAAGATGGGCACTCAATTTGATTTGAGTCATTATAAATTAGAGTTTTTAGCATATAATAACCCTCACAGAAAAACTTTATTGGAAAGTAGGGTAAATTACCAAGATTTGAATGAAGACAACAATAAGAAAAGTTCAGACATCAAGTATGGGCTCTTGGTTTAAATGGAAATGGGATCTTTTTGGTGGTTTGTGATTAGTGAGCTGTTCTGTCACTTTGTAGCAGTACTGGTCTCTAGAGTTTGAGAACTAGCTTCATTTTTCCATCTTATTAGCAGTTAGGAGTCCCTTTGAAAAAGAAAGTAGAAAATTAAAGAAAAATTATAATTTTGAAATTCTACCATTATGGATATGTCTTAAACAGAAGGCAAAGTGAGAATAAAAAATTTTGTCACTATTATAAAATAGAACAATCAAATGTACAAAGCATTTAATCTTCATTTTCAATTTTCAGTATTTCAGGAAGTATATCAACATTGCCTAACATGCTATTTTATTCACTATAGATATATAATCAGTGTTTATTGGCTTAAATACACATGTTTAAAAAATCTTTGGCCAGCTTAATTTTTAATATTTTATGAGCTAGTTAGCCCTGAGTCATGAATTTACAAAAATATCAGATTTATAAAAGGATTGCATACTCTAAATAATGACTTCCATGAGCCATTTACTTTGTGGAATTATAATGTGATATATTAAATGATGAGAATGAACATCTTACAGCTATTACTAATAACTGTATTAATAGCCTCTATACATGACTGTTTCAAACATTTTTAACTGAAAATCATGATTCCTCCATCCCTTATACCAAGAACATCCATACATTAGCAACATATGCACTCAAAAAATGACCTACTTCTATTTGATGAGTAAATAATTTTTTTGAGTTTGAAAACCATACTACCTCATTCTAGTTAGGATCACATTTATAATATTTGCTCTACTATGTTTATGGTTTTGTGACCAATTTGAAAGGTGGTATATCATTAAAAACAGATCAAATTAGCTCCCTCAACTCCTTACTATATCTAGTGAGTGTACTAAAGAAATAGGCACTGACTTTGAATATGGCAAGTTCCACTTTGTGAAATAGTCGTAGGCAAGTAAAGCTGTTGGGCAAAAAGGTAAGCCATAAGACGAATAAGAATACACTCACTACTGCATATAAAGAAGAAAAATAAGATATGTAGGAAGATATCCATTATAGTAGCAAGTGTAATCTATTATTTCTAAGTTTTCCAGATATTTCAGAATTACAGGAACTAAAGGATAATCTTTTCTAAGATGTATAAATGGTTTACTTTTGATAATAAATATTTGATTTATAATGTAAATAGAATAATAGGTAACTCTTGAAATAAAAAATGGCCCACGTAAAATGAACATTTTAATACAAATCATTAGAATATATTTATACTATATATAAATCTATACATTAGAAGATACTACTGAAATTTTGCTCTGCAGAATATCACTTTAGAATTCTCTTTAAAAAAAAAAATCACCGGGAAGAATTAGATGATGACTGTGAAGCAGATTCTCCCATTACAATACTGCTTCTGTCATTTAGAGTTTTGACAACAGTTGTAGCTGGAGACTGGAGCACTTTACGAGAAAGCCTCATTCTTCCATCAGCCGGATCACGCCCAAAGTATTTCACCTGTGTTAAAGAATCAAATTTAAAGTTACAGCACATTGACTGACATCCAAATTAAAAGCTATTTAGGGCCGGCCCCGTGGCTCAGCGGTTAAGTGCTCGAGCTCCGCTGCTGGCGGCCCGGGTTCGGATCCCGGGCGCGCACCAACGCACAGTTTCTCTGGCCATGCTGAGGCCACATCCCACATACAGCAACTAGAAGGATGTGCAGCTATGACATACAACTATCTACTGGGGCTTTGGGGAAAAAGAAATAAATAAAATTATTAAAAGATATTTAAATTTACATGGTCTAAATAAAGCAATGATTAATGTTTTTACTTGTTCACCGAAAGGATAACTCAGTGCTAAGTGGAGCTATATGCTAATAAATATAATTTGGTTAAGTAGTGATTATAAAAAAAAAGAAGAGACAGGAGCATTTAGTTGCCCAATTATAATCCGTTAAACTCATCTGTGCCTTCTTATTTTCTCCAGGCCAGGTGCCTATACTGGAAGAACAGTCAAAGCCATAGTGAATGAATCTAGACAAGGGCTTCCTAAGCCTAACTGTGCCACAAACTATATAGGATTACACTTAGGTCACTCGGACTACTGCTCAAAGGACTATCACACTGGAGGTTACTTGGCTTGACCCTAGACAATGAAAGTCAGGGGGATATGTGGCGGTTTTTAAGTCCCTTCTGATGTTAAAAAACAACTTTATACAGAGATGTGTTTTAGTTCTCATCTTTCCCTGGAGGCTACTTTCAACAATGGGACTACAGATTGGGAATAAACTAGAAGGCTTAGTTACTCAAGTCATGGGTATTAAGTATAACTGGAACGCAAAAAAAAAAAAAAACAGACTGGCAATGAGTTCTGTCATCCACTCATAAAGGACTATAAAAAAGATCAATTTTATTATCAGAATTCTAGAACTGAAAAACATGGCTTTCAACAAACCTAAAAACTTTTAGCCTCAAACAGTGTAGAAGCAATTAAAGTCTCAACTCCTCAAATATGACATTCAAGGCCTTCAACAAAGTTACATTATCAGGGTTCTCATGTCCTGTTTCCAAATCACTGACTTGGCATAGCCATCACTGACCTCCTCATGTATTTTTTTTTTGGTGAGGAAGATCGGCCCTGAGCTAACGTCTATTGCCAATCCTCCTCCTTTTTTTCCCTTTTTCTCCCCAAAGTTCCAGTAGATAGTTGTATGTCACAGGTGCACATCCTTCTAGTTGCTGTATGTGGGATGCCGCCTCAGCATGGCCAGACAAGCGGATCTGAACCCGGGGCCGCCAGTAGCGGAGCACATGCGTTCAACTGCTAAGCCACGGGGCCGGCCCCCACCTCATGTATTTTTAAAAGCTCTAAAGGGGATGGACTGTTGTTCTAATTCAACGGTAAGCTCCTTGAGAAAGAATTGTGTCTTAAATCCTTAATGAGTCTGTTTAGGCAACCCTGCAGTTAAAAAAGAAGCACAGCATATAAACAATATGCATCACATATACTGATTCTTTTAGCTGACTTTTTGAAACAAATAACTGAAACTTCAAGTACAATTTACAACTTTAAGGCTAAAAGTTTGAATACAAGTACCTGAATTTCTTGGCCAACTTCTAATCCTAGGGCAGTGGGATGCTTAATCTGAAAGAGAACATGTTGATTTATTAGTTGTCTTGCATAATTACCTAATATCCATGGTAGTACACATTTTTTTCCTAAGTGGAAAACAGCTTTATTGATTGTTCTGATTATAAAATCTGTTAATTATAAAGATTTAAAATAATACAGAAGTATCCAGATAGTAAAAATTATCCCAAACCCCTCTACTTGTAGATAATTACTACTAACAGTCCACTGAGCATCCCTTCAAATGTCTATTTTGTGTATGTTGCATTTGTAAAAATGGACCTTACTGAGCTTGTTTTATAATATGCTGATTTTTCATTCAATAATATGTTGAGGACATCTTTTCATATCAATAAGTGAAGCATTACAGTTGAGTATTCAAATGATATAATTTGTATAACCAATCTCCTAAAGATGGCATTTAATTTGTTTTAAATTCCAGTGTTGCAAATGTTAATAACTGGTGAATCTAGGTGAAAGGTATATATGGGTGTTCGGTGTACTATTTTTTTTTTCAACTTTTCTGTAGGTTTAAAATTGTTGAAAATAAAAAGTTGAGGAAAAATAAATTGCAGTATTGCAATGATTATATACTCATCTACTCTAATTATCCTCTCAGAACAAAGTCCTACATGTGGAACTTCTAGGTCCAAAGGTACTCATACACATTGACCAAACTCTCCAAAAAGTTTGTCCCAATTTACATTCCTATCAACAGTGTATGAGAACGTCCATCTTTTCTCCATACTTAAACACATTGGAAATTTTCAACTATCTAAAAGTTGAAAAATGATAACTTGGTTTTATTTTCATTTAAAAAAATTAGTGTAGATATTAAATATCTTGGTTGGCTTTTTAAAAAAGTGATTTATCCATGTTCTTTGCTATTGATATTTGTCTTTCCTATTTTTTTCCCCCTATTGATTTTGATCTTTCCTATTTATTTTCATATTCATCTTTCTTACTGATTTATACAAGCCCTTTGTATATGAAGCCTCTGTCATATGTTATAAGCATTTTTTCCCTAAGCTGCTGCTTGTCTTTCAACCTTATTGTAATTTTGCCATATAGTTAAAAAAAATTATAACGTCAAATTTTATCAATTTATTTACACTTTTGGCTTTGATATCAAGGCTGAAAAAGATTTCCCCAGTCCCAAGATTATTAAAATATCCACAGTTTTGAGAAGAAAATACGTGTCCTCCCTCAACCCTCCCATCCCTCATGCCCAGATTTTTTCTTCCCTCACCACCTTAAAAAAAATTTTTTTTTTTTTTTTTTTTACATTTACTCCTTGATCTACATGGGCTTTTGGTATTTTTTTTTTGGTACATTTTTTGTACCAAAATTTGGTACATTTTTTTACATTTTTTTTACATTTTTTACATTTACATTTACATTTTTTTTTACATTTACTCCTTGATCTACATGGGCTTTTGGTATAAAAAGAGTAGAGATCCTGCTTTATGATTACCAGTTGTACTAATATGATTTATTGAATAACCTTTGTTTTTTCACTGACTGAAAATGCAACTTTTAGCATGTACTATATCTCCATGTATATAACTGGGTTTATTTTTGGTCTCTATTTCCTGTTGCATGGATTGTCTATTTCTGGGCCAGTAATACACTTTTAGTCTCTATAGCTTTATATTGGTAAAACAGACACTCCTATTATTCCTCTGCTGCCATAGTTTCATATTCTTAGCCTTCCAAATGTATATATTACAACAAAGATTAAATAAATTTAAAAACATCCCTAAGAATTATCTTGCCATGATTGGTTGGTCAAGAAAATTGGGAAAAAGGGCTATAGCTAGATATTTTTAGTAACTGCTGTGTGTTAACTCTAGATGTTATTTTACCTTAAAACACTCAAGAGTGTTTCTGTTCCATCATGGAAGGGGAAACAAATATCTGTAGTAAACAATGTAAAACCTTTTGTCAGCAGCATCTCTGTCATTCTTGGTTTTGTCTATTAGGCTAGGAGTGGACAAAGTGTACAATTCCCATCAACCTAGGTAATTTCACTATGGTTATTTTAAGGTAGTTTTAAAAATAATCAATTCTGTCTTTTTTTTTACCTTTCGTTGATCAAGTTGTGTGTTATGAAGTAGTACTGCAGTCATATTTGGATATAGTTTAACCATTACTCCAGTGTCTCTGCAAGAGAAATAAGCCTAGTTAAAACAAGTATCTGTAAATCTACTGATAATCAAACACTAATTATGTTTTCATAGGAGAACAAAATAAAAAAACAAACCCTCTAGTACATCTTTTTATAACTATAAAAAGTATGATTATCTAAAAGGGATACTTCTTTTTTCAATTGAAAATATACCCTATATTTACATACTTGTTAATCAAAGGACAGAGAAAAGATAAAAATGTGCAGTGAAAAGCTTTTAGTATATTCTTCTGGGTTTCTCTTCATAATATTTTCCAAAAAATTTTAAAATGACATTAAATATTTTAAAATACTGTAGAATTATCATCAAGCTATTAAGTAGTAGTGATTTAAGGAAGGAGGTTGAGAAAATGGGAGACTTATTTAAAAACTGCTCTTCCTTTTTTGCTCTAGTCTAAAGTAAGCCATCCCATGTCTTACCTTTCACGGGTGATATTAAACAAATTATCCCATTGACTTTTATTGTTCATTTCAAGTAGCTTTGAACATTCATGCTACATCTCATAAAGTCTTTTTTTTTTTTCTTTAAAAGGGGATTTTCTGATCCTGAAAATCCAGTCTTTTTAACTGGTAAAAAAATGTTTTGAGGTTGAAACTGGCATTTAAAAAATGGGCTACTTAGGCATTAAGTAGTACTATCTTTAAAATAAACCAATAAGAAACTACCAAAAAAAGAAAAAGAAGAAAGAGATAGGAAATATTGCTAAGTCTATTTTGGGCCTGTTTACTGTTTTTTGGGAAAATTAAAATGGTGGGAAATTTGGTTAAAGAAAACTCAGTTAGAAATCACAGAACCATGCTACTGAAAATCTACAAACTAGTGTAGAAAATAAAGTTATACCTTAAAAATAATTAACAATTATATGGTAATTGACATATAATCTAAACACCTTAGAAGTTCAAAGTAAATAAAGCAAACATATGAAGTTAACATGGGCTTGTAATATAAATCTTATAAAAACCAGCACAGCACAGCATAATACTTGGTATTACCTGATTTCAGTTATTGTAGCGGTATACACTGCTCCAAATTCTAATTGCTGCTCTTGCTGTAAGTGCAAAATAAGCCATAAGATTCATAAAGAAAACAGCAACAAAAAGTAGAAAAAAGTAACTATTATAAGATCTATACTTACATCATCTTTGCAGATTTCGGTAATGAAGTCTCTTGCTTCATGCATAGCACTGGGTGTTGGTGCAAATACAGAAAATGTTTCTTCATCCACCTGACTAACAGTTACACCTTTTAAAAAGATAATTTAACTATTAAAGTTAACTTGCTCGTTCCAGTGGAGACTAGTCTTAAAAGCAGATGTGAGAGCAGGTGAGTGACCTGGAAGTAGCTGAGCAGGGTTATGCCCTGTTTAGTCACTGCTTTAGGAATGAAGGGATTCATTCACCAACAAATACACATTGCACACCTGCTATGTAGGTGCTAGGCCCTGGGGATACCACAGTGAGCTCAAGTTCCCGCTTTCTTGGAGTCTATAAATGTTGTGGCATAAGGCATGTAAGTTCCAATTTTGGAAAGTTTGGTTTTGCTCTCAATTATGAGTAAAAACTATACTAGAACCCGTTCCTCATCTTCTTTTGCCCTCTTACCCTGTAGAGTGGCAAACAGATGAGGGACAAAATCATGTCAGTTTCTCAATCTTAAGAACTGGCTAACGTGACTCTGCTTCTCACTATCTTTCAGTAACCTCAAAGCTGGTAAGTACTAGGCAACCCAAAGGTTGCTTCCAGAAAAAACAAATTAAAGCATGCTGTTTCTACACATACTCCTTAAATAAATAAGATTAAGTGAAAAACAGCCCGAGTAATAGTAAGCGAAAATTAAACCAAAACTCCTCTAAAGTGCAAAACTAAACATTTTTCTAAATGTTTGATTTTAAAATGTTGCAAAAAAACTGATGAATTCTAAGTCCATCTTCTTGAATATACTTAAGGATGATTGCTGATTTATTAAGAGGCATACAAAAACTTACAGTAAAGACATGTCAGTGTTATATCCTTTTCTCTTGGTCTTTCATTTTTCAAACATATACTTTTGGAGCAACACAATAGGGATGGAGTGGCCAACTTACATGGTCTAGCATTAAATAAAAAACCCCAACTTCATACAACTCTTACCTGTTTCAGCCTGAAGCTTTTTTAAATGATATCCACCTGGTCCAACAAATTTTGCTCGTTTTGATAATGGAACCTGAATGGTTTCTGAAAGGTAGTACAGACAAAAATATAAATAGTTCAAATACATTTGTGAACCTAAAACATGTCCCGCTCACTCAAGATTTTCTTTTTTGGCCTAGACACATGTAAAACTATTTCAGTATGAAATACAAAAACGGTTTGTTACTTGACTGAAATTACTGAAAGTTCTAACGTCTAAGAATATTCCCCTAAATTTAAAGTATTTTAACTATAAAAGTATTTAAAATATTTTTGTTTTGTGTGTGGAATTAAAAAATATGTAAAAATAGTAATATACTTTCATATCTTAATGTTTACCTTATCATGAAATCAGTAATGTTAATGTATTACCTACAACAGGTCCATTTTCTTTTCTAAATGCTCGAGGTTTTGAAATAGTTCTGTTCATAATCTGTAATATCTCCTTCTTTGCCACTATAAGAGATAAAACATAATTATAACTACATAAAATAAATATGATTAGATATAGCAGTATTCTTAGTTTTTATGGCGTAAAATCCAAACTCCTTAGCTTAATAATCAAAGCTCTTCCCATCCCATTTACCTTGACAATTCTACTCCAATTTCCTTCTCCATAAATCCTATCTTAAAGAGTTACTTAATTTGTAAAAATTGAACTTTAACTGGTCTGCCACTTTGGTGGTTAGTCATATGCCTAATAACTTGATCTTGGTTGTTACATGAAATTTCATTTTCTATATTTTATAATAAGCCTAATTAGAATTTTAGTTCCCATTAACAAACTAGACAATGATGAAAGGAGAATCAGGCACACTGGCTTCGTTTACCTGAGGCTTGTTGAATGGCCTCCATTACAATTTTTATTGGTATTCCAGGTAATTTAATATCAGCCTAATACGGAAAAGCCAAAAAAATTACATCAATATTGATTCATGACATTTTTTAAATATTACAAAAATGAAACAAAATGTGTGTAAAATTACCTGTAATGCAGTTATTCCCTTATTAGTGCCAGCTATTTTGAAATCCATATCACCATTGTAATCTTCAATTCCCTTAAGGAATTTAAGAAATTATGATATAGTTTTAAACAAAAACAAAATTCACCCATAGTCATTGTAGGGCAATTAAACCAAACCATGTCCTCTGAGACTACACACAAAGAAATATCTTCTACATTAACTACTGCTTCCAATTTGTGACGTTTTTTAAGTTACAAATATCTCATCAGAAAATCACTTTATTTTTAGATCACGTTTCCCCCCATAAAAGGATTAATTACGATCATCTTAAGGTTAGCCATTATGGATATTATACTGTAATATATATTTTTAATTCACATCCTATGAAATCCAACACGAATATGCAAGGGAGGAAAGTAAGAACAAGGACCTCTACTTCTCTAGTACTAGCATTCTTCTAAGCATATCATGCTTGTAAAGTATGTGTACTCTTCACTATTAAGTATTTGAAATTGTGAATATACTTGCCAGAATATCTGTCAGCAAACGATAATCTTCTATTTCACCCTTGTCGGGATTGTTTTTGGTGACCAATCCTATTGCCACACCTGCGACAGCAGATGAAATTGGAACTCCTATAATTGAGAAAAAGAACTTGTGTGTAATGTGTACATCAGCCTAACACATGTATTTATCATTCTGTTGACATTTACTTTAATGTAAGTGGATGGTGTTCTAAATTGACAATCATCAAAACTAAACTGGAAAGGTCTTAGCAAGTCATCTACCTCATTTGTTCTTATTAATAAAAGTCCCTGAAAACAATTCTAACAGGTAATCATTGTTCTGAACAAAAACCTCTCTAATAATGGCAAACTCAACTCTTAATCAGTGTCTTTGCCTTTTTGCTTTAGTGCCTTCTTTTTCTTCTTTTTTTGAAAAGTAACCATATATTTGCTAAATCCTTCCAGCCTGAACCCCTCAGTCTACCTCCCCACGATAGGCATCGTTAGGTTGTGTATCCTCCTAAAAAATTTCAAAAGTATAAATGTAAGTGTAATCTTTTATTTTCTTTACTCATGGGAGCATACTAAATGCATTCACTATTCTGCATCTTGCCTTTTTTACTTAATAACATCTTGGATATTGACACATACCACCACACATAGCTCTACCTTATTTTGATTGGCTGCATAGTACTCCTTGTACATGTTTATCAGTCACACAGTAGAAGTGGAATTACTGAGTCAAAGGGTGTGTGGATTTACCTTTGTTATACCATCAAACTGCCTTCCCAAGAGTATAGATTTTATACTTTTACCAGCAATATATATATCAGCCTGCTATTCTACATTCTTGTTAATTTTTTCAAATCTTTTACTTTTGCCCATCTAAAGGGTAAAAATGGTAGCTTATTGGTTTTAATTTGATTCTTGTTTTTATGAGTGAGGTTGAACTTTTTATTCATGTTTATAAACCATTTTTCTTTCTTTTTCTGTGAACTGCCTGTTCATGGCCTTCAACCATTTTCCTTCTTGGTTATTAGTCTTTTTCTTATTGATTTATTTGTAAGCGCTCTTTCAATCTACGGACAGTGGATCTTCGTTAAATATAAATGTAGACTATTATAGTAAATCAAACATAAATATGAAATATATTATTTCCTAGTCTGTTGACTTTGTTTATTGTGAGTTCTTTTCCCTGTACAGAATTTTTAAAGTTATATGCAATCATGGTTTCTGGATTTTGCTTAGAAAGATTTTTCCTCTCCAAGATTTTGATAAAATCTTCCAGCCAGTTATAATGCTGATGACTTAAAAATCTATCCCTCCTGCCTAGTTTCTCTTGGTTAAGTCCTGGATCTGTAGAGCCAACTTGCCTATTGGACATCTCCAGCCAAATGTCCCCATACATTCAAAATTTATTCACCCCCAATAAATTCTTTTTCTCATGCATTCCCTATCTTGGTTGAAAGCAACTAAGACGCTCACGCCAGAATCAACACTTCTTTCTTCATTTCCTATATTCCATCAAGTCACAAAGATCTGATTAGTTTATCCTCTAAATTTTTTAGAAAATTGTCTTTCCCCTAAATATTGAAATATCCATTGCTACTCCTTTAGTCCAAGTCCACATTATTTCTTGCCCTGGCAAAGTCTCCCTGTCTGGTTTTCCAGATTGTAGTCTCTCCCTAAGCTCCTCTTCTCCCCCATTTCATCTCCTAGTGCTTTCATCTACGCTGGGAAAACTACCTCAAAAAAAAAAAAAAAAAAAAAAAGGCAGATCCAAATCATGCCACTTTTCTACATAAAATCGTTCAAGTTCCCCATTATCTGCTTTCAGGAAATTTTTATACATGTTCTGTCATCAAAAAAGTTTGGGGGGGCCGGCCCTGTGGCATAGCGGTTAAGGGCACGCACTCCGCTGCTGGCGGCCCGGGGTTCAGATCCCGGGCACGCACCGATGCACCACTTGTCAGGCCATGCTGTGGCGGCATCCCACATAAACTGGAGGAAGATTGGCATGGATGTTAGCTCAGGGCCAGTCTTCCTCAGCAAAAAGAGGAGGATTGGCATGGATGTTAGCGCAGGGCTGATCTTCCTCACAAAAAATAATAAAAAGTTTGGGAAGTAGTACATATCCTATTCCTAGAGATTCAGTATTCATATTATCATATTAAGGTCTGTTTAACCCATATTAAATAAACCTGCCTAACTCTGCTCAAATGTACTTTAGAACAGAATAATTTTTTCACGCTATACAATAATCAACATCCTATGGAACACTATTTCATGGAATACTGAGTTGGAAAAGACTAGCTTTAAGTTCAAACTCCTTAGCATAACAATGACCTTTAAAATCCGGTCCCAGTTTATTACTTCACTTCTTTCGAATACATTTCAGAAGCACACAACTATACTGCATCATAACTTTGCATATGCTATTCCTTTCACATGAAATACAGTCCCTGATCCTAATATGCCGGATCAACAACTACTCAACCTTTAAAACCAGATGAAATGTAGCTGTCTTCTATAAAGCCAATTATCTTCAACCTAGTTCTTCAGCCATATTGTATCTATTTGTGCCTTGTACGTATTTGTATTATCTCTTTGATCTGTTAGTATCTTTGTTTTTGCACCTGTAAGATTTTTAAAAAAAGGGTACCATTTGTATCTCTGGATATAGGACAGTGCCTGATGTAGGGCATGGCAAGCACTCGTGTTTGAATTGAATTGCATACCATTTATTGGCTTTTCCCAAGGACTTGACTTTGTCAGATTTCATTTTTTTAATATTTGGATGCATAGTTTTTTTTTATCCTGTTAAGATTTTTTTAGAGATTAAAATTATCATGTAACATATTGGTCACCTACTCCTTTTTATCAGTTCCTTTTTATTGGCAGGCCCGTGTTCTCAGTAAACTCAGTAATAACTAAAACATTGCAAGGGACAGGGTTTAGGATGAAGCATGGGACAGGGTTTAGGATGAAGCATCTAAAGTATTCCACTTGAGACCCCTTTCCTACCTACCGATCAGATTACCCAGTCCCCTGTGCTCATCCTTCAACTAGTTATGAATGGTGTAACTATCATGCAGTCTCAATTTCTGCATCATTTACACAAAGATCATAAACAGCCAAGCTGAACTCTAGATACACTGCATTAGCAGTATCCTCCCTGTCCACTCCAAACCTAGTAATATTTTCAAAAACAAAAATGAGTTTACTATGGTATGACTTAATTTAAGTGAGTCCCTTCTGGTTCCTTCTCTCCACAGCCCCCCCTTCCCTCCTTCTAAAATACTTATAAACCATTCTTTTCATAGTCAATATTTAAGAGTCTTGCCAAGGGTCACTGTCAAGTTCACTGGGTTATACTTTACAGAAAATACCTTTCTTATCTTTCAAAAGTAAGAATTTTTTGTATCCTTAGTATGCTAGTCTCTGTGATTTCTCAAATACTTCAGTTATCTCATCCTGAAGTTCTCATCATTACTTAGGATGGGCTTTGTCTAGATCAAAAGATCTGAATTCATTTAAAGCAGTTAAAGAGTCTCTTATGATCTCCTTTTATTTTATCTTTCAGTTCACCTTTTTCAGGATTTGTTCTGTGTTTTCCAGTATGAGCTTGGAAGACTAATGAATGCAAGCTCCACGAGGACAGGGACTTTGTTTTGTTCACTTGTGTCCTAAGAGCTGGGATCAGTGCTTGGCACAGAGGTGGCATAAAGATTTGTTGAATGAATGCATGAAGGTGAAAATAGGAATAGTATTTTACCAACTGCCTTAAATATCAGATTATGTTTTCCTTCTACTGAACACAATTAGAAAAGTACCTTTAATTGCCTTTAGCTTTTTTTGCTTTGGCTTAAGTTTTAATCTTTCTGGATAATGTTATCATATATTCACACCATTCTTTCATTTCATCCTTGGTTATGTTGTGCTTTCCATATTTTATACCTGTACTGTAAATGTGTAAACTTATAAGGAGCTCCTTGTATGTCCTCTTGAGTCTTTAGGTTCCTTTTCTCTTTCTTCTTGAATATCATCATTGGTGACTGTGGCAGAAATTGTTTTCAGAGCCTCTTAACATGCTGACTCTTTCCCTTTTAGTGTTTCAGACCCAGAGATTATATTGAACCACTTGCAGTCTTCCTTTCTAAAATTCTGTGTACACTTCTATGAGGGGCATTGTTTTTCTCATGGCTTGCATAAATAAATTGGAATATTACATGGTTACTTTCCTTTATGGGTCCTAATACTTCTGCTTGCTAATCCAAACTTCCTTCGTGAATAAAATCAATTATGGAGCTCTCCACCTTTTGGAAGGTGAGAAAGCTCAGTGGGTTACCAAGGCAAGTAAATAATTTCATTTTACTGCTTTTAGCCAAAAATAAGAATTCCGGCAGATATCCTTATAGTTCAAGCTGCAGTTTGTAACTATCTTGCTTCTGGCCTGGTTTGGTAATCTATAATCTGACTTCTCCAAGTCTTACTAAAATCCAATTTTAAAGAAATCTTTTATTTTATACTAATCAAGTATATATAAAGCATTAGTAGTCTTGAGACATAATTCTTTTACCTGCATCCATTAATGCTAAACTTCCACCACATGCAGATGCCATAGAAGATGATCCTATAGAAAGAAAAAGAAAAAACACTTGCTTTATAATATACTGATTTTTTAAAATGTATAAAATTGTCAGTATTGGTTATTTCCTTATAAATATTCAATTATAATATAAATATTCCATATTCATTCTTTCCTTCTTTCTTTTTAAAAGCACTTAAGGCAATCTCTCCTAAACCACAAACTACAGAGCTGCATGGTCCAATATGATCACCATTAGCCACATATGGCTACTAAATTTAAATTAACTGAAATAAATTCAGTCCCCTATAGCACAGAGATCAAGAACTTCCAAAATCACAGGAAGTTCTATTGGACAGCACTGCTAGAGATTCTGATTCTAAGAAACCTCAGAAGAATCAGCATGCCTTTTTTGTTGCTTAATCATAAGGCAGTTAAAGATACAGAGCTCTGGCTCTCTCACTGGGCCATAAGTTATAGCCTAGTCAGACCCAGTAGAGAACAGAAAATCTTTAGTTTAAATCCTGAGCTTACTCTGCTGTTTTTTTAAAAATATCTATGACCATCTGATCTGTGTCTGCTACATTTTTGAGAACTCTGTGCCCTTTCTGCTTTTAATGACCATACCTTGCCTTGACCCATGGACTGATTTTTTATTTAAATTTGACCTTTTAGCCCAGCCTCTCTCTGTGGTGTCTACTTATATCTGTGACACATGACAGATGCCCCCTGCCTAATGGATTACTCTATTTTGGCCCCTCCTCTCTCCAAGCTGGCCTTGCTTTATGGTTGGTTTGTAAAAATAAAGAAATAACCCAAACTGGATCTATTATAACAGATACATAAAGAGCAATTTGTTTTATATTGCTTTCAAAACAATTAATTAGCTAGGAACAGAGATTCAGACAAGTATATGATTGTATATGATTACACACATTTTTCTCTTCCAACTGGCTTGGGCACTGGAGTAATAAACAATGTAGCATTACTTATGAAAAGTTAAGAATATAACAGGGAGTTGGTCTTTTTGACTAGGGAAAACATATTTCAATACCATACCATTTGACTCTAGGACTTCAGATGTGACTCTTATGGTGAAAGGAAAATCTTTGGGAATAACAGGATACAAAGCTTTTTCAGCAAGAGCACCTAAATTAGAATAGAAAACAATAAGCAAAAAATGTACTAAGTCTCTGTAAGAATACCATATAAGTTTACAGATTTGTACTCACCATGCCCAAGTTCCCTTCTGTTTACACCAGTGACTTTGCCAATTTCATTTGTTGCATAAGGAGGAAACTTGAAAAAACAAAAACAAAAACCACACACGTGGACAAGTGGACATGGAAAGATATCCAAAATATATTACCAAAATAATAAAACAGTTATAAAGCTGTAGAATCCCATTTTTGTTAAAAAAAAAAGTACATTCGTATATATATATATACAGAAAATGCCTGGACATCTAAAATATAAACCAGATTGCTAAAAGTAGCTATTTCTAGTATGTATGTGAATCAGGGTGGGAAGTGGATGGTTATGGGGATTTACACCATAAATTTCTATAATGTTTAAATTATTAACAATAACAAAATACTATACTTTTATAATAAGAAAAAATATACACATATTTAAAAAGAAATGCACACTGAAGCAACAGAGATCTTTTCCAGTAAGGGTTTTACTTTAGCCAGAGCTTGCAAAATGTTTTATGTGACCAATATGTTGTCTTGAAGGCATATGAATTAGTTGCACTCATTTTAAAAATTGGGAAATTTCCTTTAAAAATCGGGAATTCAAGTTTAACAAAATAACTTTTAAAAAGAGTGATGGAACTGAATCTGATCAGGGCTCTGGATCTAGTGGCCAATTTGCAGAAGATAGAAGGACAGAGGAACATGTTGAACTGCACCATGAGTGTGCAATCAGTAGCACCCAGACTGTGGGGGAACTCTACAGGTCAAATGGTTCTGGGGCTTCAACAGATGGATTGTAAAGAGAAGAATATGATGGAGGAGAAACCTATAGATTAAAAGAGACTTAAATAAATATCAAATTTTAAAAAATGGACAAGACTAAACCATAGTATCTAGGGATGTACACTCGAAATGCAAGGAAGTGCTTACTATAAAACTTAGGAGAGTAGTTAACTTTTAGGGGAAGAAGGGTGTTGAGACTGGGAAGAAAAACATAGAGGGCCTTCTGGGGTGACTAGCAACCTTCTATTCTCTGACTTTGGTGGTCAAAGCTGTCTGCCTTATAAAAACTCATTAAGCCATCCTTAGTTTTATATGGTTTTCAGTATCTGTATTTTATTTTAAAAGAAAAAGCTTTTAAAAAATGGTATTATAACAGCAATAACAACTCATATCATTCTCCTGCCCCCTCCTCCACCTCTTTTCCCAGTAATCAGCTACAGCTATGTTTTCCCTAGCTACCCTTTATAAAGACTGCCATGTGCTCTGCAGTTCATGACAAAGGATGTGCTTTACTTAGTTACAATTCCTCTCTGGCTTTGGGTATATCCAGAACAGGATATTTATAAGGGACTCAAAACCTATGAAAATCTCCAGGTTTCTGGATATTCTCCAGAATATGCATGAAATATTCTCTATTAATTATAGCAGGTTCAACAAAATTGAGAAGTTGGGGTTCTGGGCAGCCAACAATGGTCACTCAAAGGTGAAGCAACTTGCTACTTTACACTAGCCTACCAGCATGGATGCTTCAAATACTAAAGTTAAAGTACTATATGTTGTGTCTGGTCCCTTATGATTAGTTGTGAATAAAGTCAATCACAAACTCAATTATATATAATGATTTCATATAAAGAATTTGATATTAAATACCTCAGTTCTTTTACCAGTAATCAACTGAGTAAAAATATGAACATTTAAATGAACTAAAGGGAGAAGGTGATTTGCCAGTTGAGGTATTTGAAAAGCCCCAATTTTGTTTGACACACATGTGAACAGGCACAACTCTTAACTAAAACAATATTGTCTGCTATAATTTAACTTTTATGTATGACTCAGAACAGGAAGTTGCTGATTGGAAAGCTGCTACTTATGTCTATAAATCCCTTCTATATGTGATAAAATAGCCCCTAAATCCCCCTTAACAGATAAAACTAGCATAGTAAAATGTTAATGGTAGAACCTAGGTAGTGGGTATACAGGTATTCACTGTCAAGTTCTTTCAACTTTGCTATATCCTGGAAATTTTTCATAATAAAATACTGGGGGAAAAAATTCACCTTACCTCATAGTGCAGCATAAAGTTTTTATCTTTTATTCCACTACAAACAAAAAGCATAATATTAAAAACATCATACAGATATAAACAAATTTATTTCAGTAAACAACTAAAAAAGATTTAAGGAGATTTTAAAAAACAATTGGGTATTAAAGAGAATTGGTCTGAAATTGAAAACCAGGAGAATTAGAAGGATGAATGTCAGAGACGGTATTGTTCCTAGGGCTTATGAATGAATTCTACACAGATTTGGGAAAACAACTTTGCTTCACATACAAGCACTTACATATCCAGATTTGAATATTAAGACAGTAGATATATACTTTTAAGCATTAATAACTACTGAGAGAATCCTAAATGTTACAAACACATTAAATCTCAGAGTTAACGATCTTTCTCCAAGTCAACATGTGAAATGAAGATCAGTAACTGAAATGATATAGCTAAGAGCAATCAGAAGATCTAACAGGCAAAGATCTTTTCAGGGTTTGAAAACAGAACTGTTGTGACTATATCTAGAACAGTGGGGGAGATAAGGATGAGGAGTAACATAATTCCTTTCCCGAAGGAGGAAACCTGATTATCCTTAACTGAGGAAAAGACAGGCACATGCACGGTCTTAGCACAAATAGTGTCCCCTTTGGGTGAGATTACAAAAAGCACCTCTCTGTGCAGAGAATTTAGAAAGTCCTGGGCTAGGGCTGAATCTGCATAACCATAAACTGCAGGCTTGGGAAAAGAAATCTAAAAATGAGACTTCTTCAGAGGACTAAAGGAATCATAGATTTTGAGAGGAGGATAGGGATCATTAGCCCAGTACCCACATTTTACAAAATGAGGAAACCAAAGGCCAGCATGACCAAGTGATGTGTGCCCCTCACTTACACAGGTTACAGACCTAAGACTATAACATAAAGAACTGCCCTAGCCAAGCCCAGTGCACTTTCTTATGAAGAAGAGAAAGGAGTCAAAGTAAAGAAGGGTAAGGCAACCAAGTTTTGGTACAGATGGGTATTTAAAATACAAAGTATAAGAGCTCCTGCAAAAAGGATTTTAATTATGATGAGCAGTCTAGCCTTATACACGCAGCTGCATTGTCAATTTTATCACATACATGAAAAACAATTAGTGATGCCATCCTAAAGTGAAGAAAAACAATTATCCTCATCAGTTGGGCAGTAGAAAGAGGGAGGCAGAGTCCTGTGGTCTTCCAAGATCCTTAACCAAAGAAGCAACCCTGTTAAGTGCTGAGGAGACAAAGAACTGTGGCTGTGAGTCCCAGGACTCTGATGCAGTATGCTTGGTGGGGACTTTATAATATAGATTTTCAGCATCTAAAAGTGATCAACATGATTTTATGGCTGACTTTTTAGGAACAGAGGAGGAGAGCCATATATTTCTGAACACAAATTCAAATGTGGCCTGGGAGTAGACAAGATTTTTTCATTTATTAACAGCCTCCAGATTCTTTTCAGCAACTGGGACTCTTGCTTATTTATTTGCTCTCTTGTTTATAGTAGAAAAACCTATCCATTCAAGATTACCCAGGAAATCTGTCCTGAGGAATGGTTCTGGGTAATGTACCCATGTTAAAGAATTACATGCTCTACCAATATTTGTTCCAACCAATGAGTTAGAAGACAACATAGCACAAAAAATCTCTTGGAATTACTATTATGTAAACAGAAAAATGAAATACAAAGATATAAGTTTAAAAAAGTAATGAATACTAATATACCACATAGCTTTAGTTGTATACTAGAACATCATAACCCAAAATAACTTACTTTATAGCTGTTATAATTCGGTCTGACTTAATACTGGATTCTAAGGAATCAAATGTAACAGTACAAAGCACCTAAAAAAGAGGAAAGAAAAATTCCTCAGACTTTAATTTACTAACAACAAAGATGAAAACTAAAAATATTTTAAGAACTGAATTAGCTCTTAAAGAAATGGGATAAGTACAATCTATACAAAGCTTGCCATGGTACTTAATATAGTAAACATTTATTCATTCTATAAATATTAGAGTTATATGTAAACCTCAATAATCCAAAAGTCTAACATGACATAGACTATGTATGTAAAGCACTGTACTAGGAGTACTGGGGGAGAAGGACAGGAAGAAGGAATATTTATAAAACCTGACCATAAAGGAAGCCTCAATAAACATTCAGCCAATAAAACTGCTTAAAATTAAAAAAAAAAAAAATCAATCTCTTTGGCGAGACATAACATAACCCAGAGACTCTACAATCTATCAGTCACAATGTCCAAGATACAACCTACAAAAAAAGAGGAAACAGGGCCCATTCTCAAGAGAAAAGACAATGAACAGAGACTGACCCTGAGCTGATTCAGATGTTGGATTAACAGACCAACATTTTCAATAATGATTATACTCAAGGACACAGAAAAGAACCAATGGAAATTATAGAACTGAAAAGTATATTATCTCATAATGGAAAGGAGATGATAAGAGTCAGTGAACACAAAGACAGATTAATAGAAATTGCCCAATCAAAAGAACAAGGTGCTGGGGAGGAAGGAACATAGTCTCAGGGACCTGTGGGACAATATCAAAAGGATTAACATATGTACTTGCAATCCCAAAAGGACAGAAAAGAGAGAATGAGGTAGAAAAAATACTTGAAGAAACTATGGTTGAAATTTCTCAAGTTAAATGAAAGACATAAATTTAAAGGTTCAAGCTCAGGAAACTCTAAGCAGGATGAATACAAAGAAACCCACACTTTTCATAGTCATACTGCTGAAAATCAAAGACAAAGAGAAAATCTCAAAAGCACCCAGACAAAAACAATAAATAACATACAGGGAACAATGATTTGAATGAGTCTTGACTTTGTATCAGAAAAAATGGAGAAAAAAAGAAGTGGAGCATTTTTAAGTGCCAAAAGAAAAAAGCATCAACCCAGAATCTATATCCAGCAAAAAGATTTTTTGTACATAAAGGGAAAATAAAGACATTTCAGATAAATGAAAAATAATTTGTTGTCAGAAGACCCATGGGACAATACTAAAGGAAGTCTTGTCAGACTGAAGGGAAATAATACTGGATGGAAACTTGGATCTTCAGGAAGGAAAAAAAGCATCAGAAATGGTAAATATGTGGGTCAATATAAAAGACTATCTTTTTCCTCTTAACTTCTTTAAAACATATATGATTGTTTAAAATAAAAGTTATAACACTGCCTTGTTTATACCATGTGGAGTTTATACCACATGTGGATGTAACTCATAAGACAACTATAGCATAGAGGATGGAAGGAGGGGCAAATGGATCTAAATGGTTGTAAACTTTCCTAATTTTATGTGAAGTCGTACAAAATTAACTCTAAAAAGACTGTGAAAAGTTAAGGATGTATACTGTATTACCGTAGAGGTATAGCTAAATACTGTAGACGTATAGCTAAAAAGCAAATAGATAAATTAAAATGGAATTCTAAAAAAATATTCAATTAATCCAAAAAAAAGGTAGAAAAAATAGAAAAACAAAAACAGAAGAGCCAAACAAAAACAAATAATAAGGGCCGGCCCCGTGGCTTGGTGGTTAAGTGAGCGCGCTCCACTGCTGGCGACCCGGGTTCGGATCCCGGGCTCGCACCGACGCGCTGCTTCTCCAGCCATGCTGAGGCCGCGTCCCACATACAGCAACTAGAAGGATGTGCAGCTATGACACACAACTATCTACTGGGGCTTTGGGGGGAAAAAAATAAATAAATAAAATCTTTAAAAAAACAAAACAAAACAAAACAAAATAAAAAACAAAAAAAACAAATAATAAAATGACAGACCTAAATTCAATCACATCAATAATTAAATCGAACATCAATGGACTAAAACTGCCTCCAGTTAAAAGGCAGAGATTGTCAGAATGGCTAACAAAAGCATGCAGAGTATCTTTAATGGAATTACTTTAAAAACTTTATTAAAAGGCATAAAAGAAAACCTGAATCAAAGGTGAGACAGACTATAGTCATTATAAAGACTGTAATTAAATTGTAAAAATATCACTTCTTTCTCAAATTAATCCAATTATGGATTAATCAGCACAGTACCAATCTAAATCCTCTAGAAAGATTTTTTTCAGAACTTGATATAATACTAAAATTCAAATGAATGAACAAATGTCCCAGAACAGCTAAGACAGTTTTGGGGGGAGGGGGTAGAATACAAAGGGAAGATTTGCTTCTCAGATATTAAGATGTACCCCGAAACCATAATAATTAAAACAGTTTGACACTGGCCCAGGAAATTTACAGAACGACAGAAGAGAATATAGTTTAAAAATATATTTGTAAACTTTGAATATGGTAAGGTGACATTACAAATCAATGGGAAAAATTAATTATTAGTAAAGAGTGTTGTAATACTGGCTCACTTTAGAGGTTTCCACCTCACACCAAGTATAGGAATAAACTCTTAAGATAGATGAATGGTCTAAATTTGACAGCTAAAACTAGAAAGTTAATAGAAAAAGTAGGTGCAGAATTTTTTGACTTTGGGGTAAGAAGGATTTCTTAAACAAGACTTTAAAAACACAAACCACAAAAGTAAAAGAGGGAAGGATTAACAACATAGAAACTAAATATTTCAGGTTCACTCCAGTCATATAGTAGGCTACCACAAGCAAAGTTAAAAGGCATATGATGAAGAGGGAGATGATACATACAAAGTCTGGTTACCAAAAAGGATTAATATTTAAAACACATAGAAATCACTGAAAATAGCAGGAAAGAGACAGTAAACCATATTAAAAAAAGAAAAAAAAAAAAATTGGCCAAAGGATATATGAACAGATCATTCACAAAAGAGCAAACCTGAACCAGGGCCACCACATTGCTCAATTCCAGGGACTACAATTCCAGGGACTATCTATATGAAAAGAGTGTCCTGGAGGTGTACAGCCCCAAGGATATGGTTTATACAGTGACCATGTTGATTGGCTATTATATAAAGAGATGCTCAGCCTCACTTGTAATCAGGGAAATACAAATGAAAGCAATGACATACCACTTTGTACCCATTAGATTGGCAAAATTAAAGTAGTGATTAATATAAGAAAAAGAAAGAGATATAAGCATAATACCATACACAAAACAATGGATACACATATAAGTTAAACACAAGAGAATGGGTGCCTATGTTAAGAAAAGAGAGTAGGACTGAGGTACAGACTACATGGAGAAAACAAATGAGGGCCCCGAACAGACCAATGACGACAATATGCCATAAACTGAGGAGTATCAGTGACTCAATTTTCTGCACCTAAGGTTAAAAGAAAAATACAATATAAATACCAGATAATTCTCGAAAATGCAAAGTAATTTACAGTGACAAAAGCAGATTGGTAATTGCCTGAGGAAAGGGAGGGGAGCAGGAGGAAGGGATGATAGAGAGCCACAAGGAAACTTTTGTGGGTGTTTGATATGTTCATCATCATGACTGTGGTGACAGTTTCCCAGTTATATACATGTGAAAACTTATGAAACATACACTTTAAATATGTGCAGTTTGTGTATGGCAATCATATCTCAAAAAAGCTGTTAAAAATGTTTTTAAAAAATCAGATATTAATCTGAATAGATAATACATTCTATATGATAAAAACCTATAGCATCTACATAATCTACTTCTGTTAGATCTAATTAGGCAATCCTCAATTAGCAAATTGTAGCTTTTTATATATCTTACCTGTGTTTGTCCCCTTTGAAATAATGCTGATCCATGAAGAATTTTAAACATATCTACCTCACAATTTATGTCCCTAAGTGAAGTCAAATCTCGACCATCACACCTATAGTAATAAAGGAAATAAGTATGTAAAGCAGTGTTGGAAATCAGAAAAAAATCACATATTATCTCTTTATCCCTATGAGGAAGTTCTAAACCCCCACTGCATATCATAATCAGCTGTGGAACTTTAAGAACTTTAAAAAATAATAAAGATACCTGGGTCCCACCCTAAGTCCCACTGAATCAGAATCTCAGGGGTTGTGACCCATACACCTGTATTGTTAAAAAGCTCTGCAGGTAACTCAGATGTGCAGTCAGGGCTGTGAAGCACTGCTCTACACACGAGGCCCACAGAGCGACAAACACATCCACACAATCCACACACTCTTCAACAGGTACTTGTTTATAAAATAAATATTATAATTCTTTACTGTTCACTTGAAAAAATCCAGTTCCTTACTTCGAGCAAGTTGCCACTTCCAAGGCAACCTAACAGAGATAGCACATGCTTCAATTCCATCAAAAAAGGATATATTTACCTTTTGTATTCATTCAAAATAATACTTCTAAAAACCTCCTTTGCAACAACATTGAAGGATTCTATTATTTCATATGGATCAACCTCTGGAAATTTTTCTATAGAAGAAAAGACAAACCCAAACAAAGTTTTTCTCTTTTTGGAAGATAGGATTTCTTTTAAGTTCACAGTATCAAATCAATTAACTGTGGAAGTAAACCAAGGGAGTTGACTCTGAACATTTAGTCCTCAGACAAACAAAGTAGATAAATCAAATGTTCTCAAGTAGGAGAGACACAACAAGTATTACATCTCAAATGTATTGTTATTGGAACTTAGTTTGCTTTCTCCCAGAATAAACAGTGCTTTGAAATCAGCTCTCTATTGTATGTTACCTGACAAATCCAGCCAACCATAGTATGAAAAGGTCTAACTGACACTTTTAAGAGTAGTCACCTTTACTGTTTTGCCTTAGGAACTTTTAGTCTGCAAATAAGAGGAATAATTTTCTTTATATACTAAAAGTCCCTACTCACTTTTTTTAGTTAACATTTATCAAGTTCTTTCATGACTCAGGTACTTTACTGTACAGTACTTTACTATACTGTGCTGTACAGTTTGTTTTAATGCCTTTAATCTTTATAAGAACTTATGAGGTAAATTTTATTATTAGATATAATAATGTCTATTATTATCCCCATTCTACAGAAGAAACAATAGGCCTAAAGAGGTGCAGTAAATTTCCTGAGATCACACAGGTAGTAACTGACACAGCTGTGACCTGAATACACATCTGTCTGCCTAGGCTTATGCTTTTAAATGTTAAGCTACTTTACCTTATCAATTGATTTATCCCAAGTTTTCAGCACTGTTCTCTCAAGCATTTGGTTTATTAAATATAACTTTAAAGTAATCAGAACATAAGAAATGGCACAGAAAGAGAGATATATTAAGTATTGTATCTTGATCAGACAAGAATAATTTTAAATATTACACTTTAATATGAACTTTTATGCTTTAACTGGGTTCACTTGGAGAGGAAAATAATTAGTAACAAAACATTTAAAATATTAATCTATGAATCCAGAGAGCCATGAAGATATTCTACTATGTATGATATAAACACAAAATCACTTTTCTTTTTAAATAAGCCAACATGTATTATACAACTTCTCATTCTTAACAGGATAAAATATAGTGAGAAGAGACTAAACTTTTTCAATGGCAATTACAGGTAATGGCCTTAATAGCAATGCTAACAGCAGAGTTTTTAATCTTAAAATAAGATACTCAGGTGAGAGGATATTTGTCAATTAGCAGAAAAATTAACAACTATATGTTATGCTTGGTAGACATTGTTTGTGTGTGATTGATATTATACAGTAAAATCCTTTGCTTAATAATTTCTAGAGAGCTAAATTCTCTAAAATCTAAATTTTACAGTTCCACATGGTATTAAAAATAGCATCAGTTAACGTATATTGAACACTTGCTATGTGCCAGGCACAGATGTAAATGATTTACTCATTTACTCCCCATGAACCAGATATTACTAGTATTGCAATTTCACAGATTAAGAACTTAAGAATTTTAAAGAATGTATTTCAGGTTTTCAAATGACAGGATACAAGGATACCCATGTTAGAGTATAAGAGTCTGATCCAGAAAAGACTAGGAATATTTCACATTCAACATTTACTGGTGCCCACTCTGTCAGGGGCAGTGCTGACCACATTCATTGAAGTTAATTTAACACTAACCTTGGGATATATCATTATTCCAAGTTTACTGAAGATAGAACTAAGGAGCAATGAGAATAACTGATTTCTTTGAGGTATCACAACTGAAATTTAAAACATCTCTTATTTCCTTTAAATATTTTTTTAAATTAAAAAAAAAATGACCTTTTAGTTGTTCCTCTGTATCTAATCTTATCTTGTTAACAGTTTCATCTCTAGAAATCTAAAAGAAAGTTGAGGTTCAGTTATTAAACATACACGGCAACAATTAACATTTCTATTTTTAAATTATTATACAATTAACACATTGTGATAGTACTCAGATTTCTCTAAAGGTCGTATTCTTTAAAAGATTAGAACTGGTAATTGATTTACAAGAAATATTACCTGTTTAATTCACTCAAATATATTTACACACTTCCCTAAAACTTGTATTAATCAATAAAAGGAGAATGGAGAAGCAAACAGGCTTTTATTTAGCCTTCTGTTTAGAGATTTTTCATGAAAATAGGACTAACATTCATAAACAAAATTACATCAGTTATGACAAAAAAGAATTCCCATAACAATTATGTAAGACAAAATTCAGGTATACCTACTTTATCATGTTCATAATCTGTAAAAACTGCATAGAGTCTTTCCATAGCGAGTCTATTTTAAGCACAAAATAAATGTCAGCATAATATTTGGAAACACAAGGCAGTGTCTATTACAAACAAAACTGAAATATTTAATAATAAACATTTTATAAAGAATTAAAAAATGCTCTTTAACATTGCTAATCTGTTTACTATTTATGATATAGAACACAAATTTCTTTCTCCCCACCTCTCAGGGGAATCACTCATACATGGTACTGTGCCCTCCCTTCTTAACTGTTTAACTAATTTCACCTTAGATTTTTCTTATTCTCGCTCTCTCTCCGCACACACTGTACTTTAACCTCTTACTGTTTTCTGTTCTATCCATTTTGGCTGCTATTGCAGGCATCTCTTTTTATTGGGGACAGTTTATATAAAACTCTTTAATCTCTGACTGATGGCTGTAAGACTGATACAAAGGGAAATATTAACTTTTTCAATTTATTTCAAATAAAATGAAATAATCTTCTGGTCACTCATTCATATTTACTGACTGCCTGCCTATGTGCAGGCACTGTTCTAAGCACAAGGCATATGCTTATACTTGATGTGGTATACTTGATTTTCCTTGGAGAACCTCAACATTTTCCTTAGATAATCAGATATTTTACACTTTATTCTCCTTTTCCTTGACAGAGAGAGAAATGCAGATTATCTGAACCTTGACCAACAAACTCATTCCCCCTTTCATTAGAGATTCAAACTTAGGCCCTTGAAGAGGGATGTGGGTTTATCCTTTTTAAAGCATTAAATTGGTATTTATGGCAATGACTCTTAAAATATAGAAGGGTGCTATTTAAGAAGTAATGCATGGACAGTGCTTCCATAGGAAGGTTTTTTGAGAGGAAATTAAATCTTGTGACAATTTCATATTTTCTTTTTTACAGGTGTTCTTACTTATGAGTGTGTTTCACAATCTCTGGTGAAGGGATAAATAACTTCTGGGGTGTCCTCTTGGTAACACCAATTTCTTTTACCAATTGCTGGATGCCCTGAATTATTTGTTGTGTATATTTTACTCCCACTTTGATAGCGTGGCAAAAGTCCTGCTGTAAAATGTTCTCTGCAGAGGCTTCCAACATGACTAAAGAAAAAAAAGAAAAGATTGCCATTGAACCTTTTACCAATATAACATTTTCAGATACCATGACATGACATAAATACTACAGATCAATTTTGTTTATTAATGGTATATCTACCTTTTTGATTTCTTTCCTCAGAATCAACATACTTCCAAAATGTAAACAGCAATAAATGAATAAAGAAACTTTGATATTTGAAGTTAGGTTTATATTCTTCTTAAATTTAATGAAGGATTTCTCATAAAAAATGAAACAGAAAAGAAAATAAACTATGCATACTTACTTTTTAATAACAGCTTTATTAGATATAATTTAAATACCATAAAATTCCACCTTTTAAAGTATACAGTTGCATTTATTTTTAATCTGTATTTAAAATGAAATTTAAAAGTATCAGCACAGTAGGTGTTCAATAAATGTTTCCTGTTTAATAATTATTTGATGTGACCTCCCACTTAATTCTGTCATTGTCATGATGTCTAATGCTTGGACAGGTGGGGAAATCTTTGCAGTGATACTGTTTCAAGTAAGCCAACCACAGGGCCCTACCTACTACCATAAAAAAGGTTGCTTTTATTGGTTTTTTAATAGTAAAACTCCCGTTTTTTGGAGCAGGAAAGCTCCAAAGTAGGGCTTCTAGCATGGTATCTAGCTAAAATATGCTATTCAGCTTTGGCTTTTGGTTTCTGCAAGGCTAAATGACTCCTGCCTATTTGTGTGTCATTTCTCAACTTGCACAAAGTAAAAGATCATAGTAATGCATAGTTACCATCATATGTAATATGTTTAACCATATCATGTTGGTTAAGATTTATTATTATCCAAAAAGTCACTTCTAAGGCTTCTAGGTATAATCTAGAATGAAGAAAGATCTCCTTATGTTCTTTATATGTTGGAATTCCATCAGTTGAAACAGACCTGTGAACCTATACCAAAGATCTGACATTTATGTCATTAGAATCCTGGAAAAAGAGGAGCAAGATGACAGGGCTGAAAAGTACTGGGAAAAAAAATCGCTGAAAACTCCTCAAATTTGGCAGAGACATAAACCTACAGATTCAAGAAGCTGAGTAAACCCTACATAGGACAACCCAAAAAAAGACATGTCATAATCAGACTTCTGAAAACCAAAGACAAAGAAGTCTTGAAACCAGCCAGAGAAAAACAACACCTTATGCATATGGGAAAAGCAATTCAAATAACAGCAGATTTATCATCAGAAACCATGGAGGCCAGAAGGAAGTGGCATAATTATTTTTCAGGTGCTGAAAGAAGACTGTTAACCCAAAATCCTATACCCAGTGAAAATATTTAGGAATGAAGAGGAATTCAAGATTCTTAGATGGAGAACTAAGAAAGTTTGTCACCAGCAGATCTACCCTAAAAGAAAGGCTAAAGGAAGTTCTCTAAACAGAAAGGAAACAATAAAGGAAGAAACTATGTTAAGAACATAATAAGCAAAAATATGAGTAAATACGATATGCTTTCCGTCTCGAGTTTTCTACATTATGTTTGATGGTTGAAGCAAAAGCAAAAATTTTAACACCAGCTGTTGTGGTTCTAAATTCTAAATTCCTAGAGGAATATTAAAACAATTATATTATAAATGGGGGAGGGTAAAGAGAAGTAACGTTTCAATACTTTACTTGAGGTATGAAGAAACCTCCTCTGACACCATGATACTGGGATGGTTATATTCTTTTTCTCATCTGTATTCTCCTGACCTCCTATCTCACTTTCGCAGAATTAAATTGGAGATTTAAAAAAATGTATTTAACATACGTAAATTATACCTCAATAAATTGATTTAAAAAAGAGAATATGAAAAGAATATGGTAAAGAAAATGAATATTCCTAAAATAATAACAAATAACTTTTTACCAATTAAACTTCAAAGCAATTTGTTTTAAAAAATCCTTTAAAAGAAAATTCCTTACAGTTCTGAGTCTACAGACCTGTGCTGTCCAATATGATAACTACTAGCCCCATGTGGCTATTTACATTTAAATAAATTAAGATTATATAAAATTAAAAATTCAGTTCCTCAGTCACTCCAGCCACATTTCAAGTACTCAGTAGCCACATATTCAGATATAAAATACCTCCTTCATTGCAGAGAGTTCTACTGGACAGCACTGCCATAGAGGCTAAAAATTTAAACAAAAAAGCTTGTCAAAATGATTGCTCAAAATTGTTAACATTTTCAATAGTTGAAGATAAAGGACTTTTAGGATTAGCTGAAACTATGAATTCTAGACACAAATTTCTTCTTTTTTTTTTTTGCTGAGGAGGATTAGCCCTGAGCTAACATCTGTGCCAGTCTTCCTCCACTTTACATGTGGGTCACCGCCACAGCATGGCTGGCGAGTGGTGTAGGTCCATGCCTGGGATCTGAACCTGCAAACCTAGGCCACCTAAGTGGAACATGCCAAACCCAACCACTACGCCATGGGGCTGGCCCCCAAATTTCTTATTAAAAATTGTTACTGGTATACTTTTTCCTGAATTATATCCTAGTATACATAGAAAGATTAGTGATATTAAAAATCCAGTTGAAAACAAGCATCTAAATGGCACTGTGCAGAATAATGGCTTCTGCAGTAATCTAGCAGTTGACACCACAAAGAAATTATTCTTGCCCTATAAGGTCATGCTTTAAAGATTCAGATTACTAAATATTTTTATAATGAAATGGTAGCAATTACTCTTTTGTATTTTTGTATACCAGAAGTTCCATGATGCTGGTATTTGATTTGGGCCCAATACTAATTTTAACACATGAACATGGGGTTCAACATATATTTGGTGCACCTTTACGAAAGCACAGAGAGCTAGCTAAATATCTTCAAGGAAACAGTGATGCAAAAGCCATAAAATGGAGGCTGGTAATTTCTGAAACCAGTCTCCTTACAGGTTAGTTCTGAATCACTCTCAGCCTCCTTCCAATTACTCAAGACTACCCGCTGATGGTTTATGCAGTCTCTAGAGTCTCATTCTTCCATCTGGAGAGCAAAAGGTGAGAATAGCCAGCTGGAAGGCTGCCCATTGGGTTTCTATGGCATGCCGTAGATGCAGTAAAGATCCTAGTAATTCCTCCAACATCTACTTAAAATTAGAGGAGTTCAAACTCCAAGGCAGATAGAGGCTATATGACTGTCTAGGAGCAAGTTTATTTCTGTGTCTTAATGATAATAGGTATTAACTGTATACCTACTAAGTACTAGGTATTATGCTGGGCACTTTACAAACCTTGACCCTCATCTTCACAACAACCCTGTAAAGTAGCCAAATCAGTTTACTAATCGAAAGTAAATGAACACTGTAACTTTAAGCAAAAAAAAATTTCAGACGTTGACCAAGTGAACTTTAAACAGTAAACCAATACTTTGCTCAAGGCCCTTACTGAGATGCTCAAATATGATGCAAGGGTCATATGTTATTCATGGCTTCCTCAAATCTTTGGAATACTCTCTCTACACTGTGATAGTTCCCCACAGTATGAATCCCACCTTCTAGAAGTAGAATCCAAAAACCATTTCCTTGCCTCCCTTGTAGTCAAGGATGTGGTCAGGTGTCACAGTTCTGCCCAATGAGATGTTAAGTGTAAACTGCTGTGTGGTAACTTCTGGGAAAGCTCCTTAGGAGGGTGACTCACTCAGCTGGCACACACCTTTTTGCTATTCCCCTCCTTTTTCATCCTCCTGCCTGTAAGTCAGGTAAGTTGGCCAGAGTTCTGGGAGCCTGTTCATAAGCATGAACGTAAGGGCCACATCTTGAGGGTAGCAGAGCAGAAAGCTACAAGGAATCTAGATTTCTTAAAACATGTTGCCGCTATACCTGTCTTGGACTCACTACTTCTGAATTTCTTTTACCTGAGAGAAAAATAAATTCCCATCTTGTCTAAGCCTTGTTATTTAGTTTAACAACGCAATCCTTAACAACATATCTCTAGTAGTACGTAGACACATGCAATTCCCGTTATATGTGTTTTGTCTATCATATAGTACCTAATTCTAACTTACTGACCAACATTCCAAAAGAAAAAGCTAGAAATGAGGTGTTTCACACATTAATTGTACAAAAAAGTACTAAAAGTTTAGTAGTTTACATTTCAACAAAATGTTCCCATATCAGAAGATCCCATGTCAAAAAGTCCCAGACATCAAATGTCACACAGTTGAATAAACTGGTGATGAGACCTTAATTAATTTGTCCAAGGTCACATGGCTTAAGTATATGGCAGATGCTGGGTTTCAAACCCAGGTCATTCTGACTGTTAAAGCCCATTCTTCTTCAACAGAACCAGGCTCTGATTTTCAATCATGCGACTATGACATTTTTCTTACATGGAGTGAAGATGACCTATGGTCAGCACATTCCTTCTACTTTATTACTAGTTTCTACCTACTAAAAATAGGCTACTTCTTTCTCAGAAGACATCAAACAGGCTGAGAATGACTGAATTAGCTAAACTAACATATTTAAACTCAAAAAAATTTATTACCAGATTTAGAACTTCCAAGTTTTAGACTAGCTTACCAGTCTAAAAATAATTGCTTGTAAAAACAATTATCTTGGTAAAGAGTTTTGTATATTTCAATTAAAGTTGCACAACATTCTATAATTTTAGGTATTGTTTGATATAAAGCAAGAGCACTACCAAAATAGGGCAGCAATAAAACAAAACAAAAATCTTTATGGCTAATTGACAAAACACACATACCAAAAAGAGTTTAAATGCATTTTTTTAAAATTCATTTTTTCATCCATCTGTTATACTGTACCTTTTTTTTGCAGGAAAAGATTTGCCCTGAGCGAACATCTGTGGCCAATCTTCCTCTTTTCTTTTTTTCCCCAAAGCCCCAGTACATGCTTGTATATCCTAGTATCCTAGTTGTAAGTTGTTCTAGTTCTTCTATTTGAGCCACTGCCACAGCATGGCAATTGACAGACGGGTGGTGTGGTTCCCTGACCGGGAATCGAACCTAGGCTGCCGAAGCAGTGAGTGCTGAACTTTAACCATCAGGCCATCAGGCTGGCTCTACATGCATTTTTAAGAAGTCAGAACTTGTTAAGTAAAATCCAGAACAAATATAGTACTTAAACAACTTACCAATCTGACTTTTAGGTGCTCCAGCAACCACTAAATTTAAAGTACTGGAAGACATTTCTTTTCGTGTTGGGTTAACAACACATTCTCCATCAATCATTCCTATTCGTACTGCCCCTAAAATATAATAAAATATTGGGAATTATTTAATAAAAACTCAGTTTTCAAGACTGTTCCAGTGATGGCTTCAACCCCTATCTTCAATTATGACCACAATAAAATCCATATTTTTACCATGGTATTTAAGACCCACAGAGCATCCTACCCTACCCTACCCTACCTTCTGGCCTCACTGGACCACTCTGAGTTGCTCAGATTTCACCATTTCTTTCACACCTCAGTGATTATGCTCATGCTCTTCTCTTGATCTAGACTGTCCTTTCTCCAAAACAAATGCTTATTATCTGATTCTACTGAGGTTCAGCTTAAATGTTGACGACTCCGGGAAGCCCTCTTTGACAATTTGACTTCACAAGACTGAACTGGCCCTTCTCTATCATTTTCTTAGCACATTGGCTATACCTTTATACTACTGTTTATAAATAATTATTTGTCTGTTTCCCTTACTTATGCTGAAAGCAAGAACTGCCTCATTCATCTTTGTATTGCTAGTGCCTAGTCTGCCTGTGTTCCTTCAGTGTTTAGCTCAGTATCTGGCATTTATGACACTCAATAAGTATTTACTTGATGAATCATTTTTACCTTGCATGACTACAACTCATAAGAGCTGTAAGTTATAAACATATGTTTGTTTTATTCTGAGAGTATGTACTCTGACAATCTTCCAGTCAAAAAATAAAAAACTCCTGGGGCCAGCCCCATGGCGTAGCCGTTAAGTGCACACGCTCTGCTGCTGGCGGCCCGGGTTCAGATCCTGGGCGTGCACCAAGACACCGCTTGTCAGGCCATGCTGTGGTGGCGTCCCACATAAAGTGGAGGAAGATGGGCACAGATGTTAGCCCAGGGCCAGTCTTCCTCAGCAAAAGGAGGAGGATTGGCATGGTTGTTAGCTCAGGGCTGATCTTCCTTACAAAAAAAAAAAAAACAAAAAAAAAACTCCTCAAATAAAAGAGGCAACTAAGATGTCAAAGTATCTAGGGACATAAAATCTCTAACATATAACACCATAATATATTGCTATCAGAAATGAAACCCAAGGCAAGGATGAAAATGTCTCAAAGAGCTGAAAGGAGTCTTGGAATGTCTGTCATCTAATTCAGCTCCCTAAGAGATAATAAATCGGAGTCAAATCTATGACCTTGCTTTAGCATGCTCACTAGCATTTTCTGAAAAAATATAAATGATGTTTCTTACTTTCAAACCCTAACTTACCAACAGGTCCACTCCAAGGAATATCTGATAATGAGAGGGCTACGGAAGCTTAAAAAAAGAAAAAAATTAGGGCTGAAATAAAATATTTCATTGCTTTAAAAAAATCAATAGTGATCATTTTAATCTTTATTTTTATACTTACCACCATTAATTGCTAGGACATCAGGTTCATTAACACCATCTACTGCTAACAGATTACAAAGGACCTGGTACAAGGTAAAAAATTCAAAGCACTTAAAAAAAATCTACTTGATTTCGGAGGATTATTCTTTAGCTTAACATCTTGGCCTAAAATATAGAAGCATTATATGGTTAAAAGCATGGGAGTTGTAGTCAAACCCCTTAATTCTGGCTATCATCTAACTACATGCTTGACTTTGGGCAAATTACTTAAATTCAGCCTCAAAAGTTTCCTTATCTTTAAAAGGGAAAAACAATAGCAGCATCTTCCTAAAAGTTTCCTGTGAGAATTATTGGAGATATTACGCACAGGAAATATTGTGTGTAAATCATTTACCACGATACTGGGCATGTTGAAAGTATACAGTAAATGTTGGCTATTTCTATTACATAAAGATATTTTTGTCTTCTGTTTGTAAGTATAGACAAAACATACCAATGAATTACTTTACACTGCAATAATATGCCTATGTCATATACAATAGAAAATAACTTCTTGAGGCTGTGACATCTTGCAAAGACCTATTTGCAAAGCATATTTATTTTTATCAAATAAAATGGTTACTTAACTATATGGGTCATTATTCTGCAAGAAAATAATTTCAGAAAGTATTAAAATGTAATAAAGAAGAGATTTAGAGGATCCATTAATAAAGAAGGGTAATAAAGATTAGTTGTGTTGATTGTCCTAGCCACTGTTACTCATGTGATTTATATGGCCCTATCCCCACCCACCTCAATCACAATGACTTTCCTTCTTTCAGACTCACCAGTTCCTTTCCTGCCTCAGGGCTTTCATGCTTCCCATTCCATCTGTCTGGAATACTTTCCCCATACTCCTTGGCTGGCTAACTCCTGCTCATAATTCAGGTATCAGCACAAATTGACACTGAGTAAATGTTAGCTATCTTTTTAAAAACAAAATGTAAAATGCAGCAGTATCACCAAAAATTCTTATTTTGTATTCTTTATAGTGTTTAGCCTAGGAAGTATTATAGAGATTCACTACGTTATTTTTGATTGAACTGGAAACAAATAAACCTAAAGCAGAACCTACTTGTGTGTCATAAAAGTAGCCAGCTGGAAAGAGCGGTCTAATTGAACGATCTGCCACAAGAAAAAAAAGAAAAAACATTAAATAGTACTGATAGAAGTTGCTTTACAGTTCAAAACTTTTCCCCATTAAACACCAGGCTAAAAAAATAATATAGCTAGCTATTCAATATGTCAAAAAAAAAATTTCCCTTGGACTGATTTACTGAGAGGGACACAAATAAATGTCAGTGCTTCAATTAATACACACCATGACCTAACAACAAAAAATTACTAGGGCAGGAACACAATTCTAAAATTGGGGAGCAACTTTTCATTCTGGTTCCACAGGCATCACTTACATATATAAGTAGAGGAAAGAGTAGGAAAGATTAAGAGCAAACCAAAAGAAAATCCTTCCTTGGCATTCTGTGTTTGAGAAAGGCATATAACTAACCACTAGCAATTTATGGGTAGAAGAGCTGTAAACTACATACAATCCTACAATATTTAGGGATGTCAGAGATTTGAAAGATAGACATATTTCAGTGGTTGATGAATATAATTCTTTCAGGAATTACTATGCTGAACATGAAAATGAAAAATACCAGGGAAAGGTTCAACAGAGTAGAGCCATGGGCCACAGAATTTATATGCTCAATAGAGATTCATTCATTTAGTCAACAAATATTTACTGAATGCCTATTTTGTGCCAGGCAGTATACCAGGTACAAGGGATTCAGTAGTGAACAAACAAAAAGTTTTTTCTCTCATGGAGCCCACAGTTAAATGAAGGGATATTGAGAGTAAATTCAGGTGATGTTCATGTAATGAAGGAAAATTTAAGAGGTATTTTAGAACACAGATGGAAGAGAAGAGATGCTAACAGAAGCATATCAGAGAGGGTTAATGCCTCTATCTTAATATCTTACCTATTACTCGACTTGTAAGAATTTCTTTATCAGAAGAACCAATCTCTCTTCTAAGATAGTTTGTGGGAATTCTACCTGCTGCAGCAGCCTTCTGTCTATAGTCCACCTGAAGTAGCAATGAAAAAAATGAAGTTCATTTGACTGCTTTTTGTAATAATAAAACTATTTCCCATGAACTACTATATTGATACTAATTCCCCTGAGGTTGCTAACAACATATTCCAGACTAAGAGTATTTTATTTACTTTTAGCGTTTTGTATCTGTTGGGGAAATGGGAGCTGACAGAAATGTTTCAGCAAACTGATTAAAAAAGTCTTCACTTAGCAGTCAGATGACTACCTAGCCTCACTACTTCCCACAGTAGCTTATTCTGGTCACGTCAAACATTGCCTTTTGTGTATCAACTCTTAGATACAACTGCATTCCTCTTTTCATAATAGAAAGAAGCCATAACATCCTGACTCTTCATTAAACACATACTTGCAGACTTATACTGAAGGAAAACCTATGAAAGCAATGAATTCATTTTTTATTCAACATCAGAGTACTCATGCACTTCCACTATTCTTGTTAACTTATGCATCTGGACATTCTAAAGTATGCTTACTACTAATATGAGAATTGGTTATGAAGCAATCAGTTTAAATTCTTTTAATGACTCAGTATTAAACAATTAAGGAAAAGCCTTTGTTGTATTTTTACATTTTGCACCCATTAGATACTGTACAAAAATATTAAAAATTTTACATTTATGCTATATTACAGTTCAGATAAATCAGCAAATACTTACCACCAAAGGCAAGAACTGGGAAGGTGAAGGTTTTGTTTTACTGACCGCTGTGACCATCACTGCCGTGTCACCTGACTTAGTTAAACATAAACAACACTGGTAAATTCCTTTAATTTTTTTTTTTTTTTTTTAAATTTTTTGTTTATTGCAGTAACATTGGTTTATAACATTGTAAAAATTTCAGGTGTACATCATTGTACTTCTATTTCTGCATAGATTACATCATGTTCACCACCAAAATACTAATTACAACCCATCACCACACACATGTACCCAATTATCCCTTTCACCCTCCTCCCTCCCCCCTTCCCCTCTGGTAACCACCAGTCCAATCTCTGTCCCTATGTGTTTGTTTATTGTTGTTATTATCTACTACTTAATGAAGGAAATCATACGGTATTTGACCTTCTCCCTCTGACTGATTTCACTTTGCATCATGCCCTCAATGTCCATCCATGTTGTCACAAATGGCTGGATTTCTGGTAAATTCCTTTAAAATCAGATATTAACATACAAGTAGTGACTGAATGAATTGTCATTCCAGTTAAACCCAAGGAAAGAGAACTGTTATTCCATGACACAATGACAATGAAAATAATTTTTCACAAGTAGTCCAATCTTGATCTCTTTTGCGTGATCATGATCTATATTAGAACAGTCACTGAGCTTTTCACAAGCAATAGAACTAAAAGGAGAAAAGGCCCACTGATAGCTTAGTTACATCCAATCAATTTTCTACTTCTTATGAGGAAATTTAGGCTATATATCAAGAAAAATTTTCTAAGTATTACTTTTAAAGAAAACAGTAAAATCACTTTCTCTAGAAAAGCATTACAATTTATTAACAGAATAAAACAGAACCCCAAGTTTGGAAGAGATCTTAATATATCCAGCCCTCTGACTCCCTGGTTGTCTGGAATGGTTCTGACACTAGAAATGGTCTGAATTAATTTCTCATACCACAATTCTAAGAGGTTACATTATGTTATAAAGATATTTTGTACTGGTCTCCATAACCATTTTTAAGAAGAAAATTTAAAAACCTGGACTTTTTACCTGTACTACAGCAGAGCCATCTGCAAATCTGGCCAGTTTTCCAGAGGATATTTCTAATTTTCTGTTTAAAAATAAAAATTCAATACAAAAGGACTTAGGTCACCAGTACAAATGAAAACATAAATCCAAGCAAAAATTTGCACATGAACGTTCATAGCAGCGTTATTCATAATAGCTCCCAAATGGAAGTAACCCAAGTGTCTGTCAACTGATGAATGAATAAACAAAATGTGGTATAACCCATACAATGGAATACAGTTCAGCCATAAAAAAAAATGAAGTACTGGTACTTGTTAAAACATGGATAAGCCTTGGAAACATTATGCTAAATGAAAGAAGGCAGTCACAAAAGACCACATATTATATGATCCCATTCATATGAAATGCCCAGAATAGGCAAATCTGTAGAGACAGAAATTAGTATCAGACAGATCACCACCCACCTACAGCTGAAATCAGTACAGTCATGCTCTGCTTAAGGAAGGGACACGTTCTGAGAAATGCATCATTAGGTGATTTTGTCATTTTGTGACCATCATAGAATATAAGTACACAAACCTAGATGGTATAGCCTACTACACCTAGGCTATGTGGTACTAATTTCATGGGACCACTGTCGTATATGCAGTCCGTTGTTGACCAAAACATCATTATGCAGCTCATGGCTGTATTAAATTAAAGTTTTATGTGGTTAAATGTAAATCTGGGGTCTTGAAATTTTGTTTAATCCTAAAAAAGAATATGCTACCAGTACTTCTCAAGACCTACCAGGAATGGCATTTCATTTACTAATGTGAATTATGAATACCTGAGTGATACCTGTGAAGGGGAGGGGAGTATCTCTAAATAGATTGAAGTGGGCCCAAGACAGAGAGAAGAGCTGTGAAAGCTATAGTTGCTTCCACTAATAGGGATCTTGCCCCAGAATTTTTGAGATTGCCCACACTGGCATTTCTGACCACTTCAGTCTGAGGATGACATGTGTCACTTTTTCTCAGGTTCCACTGGTGAAAACCAGATACATGGCCCCATCTAGATGTAGGCACTAGCACTGTACCAAAGAAGAGAGCACATGTACTCACCAGCATGAGCCACGTAGTGGACTACCCCCTTCCTGGCTAAGAACCAGCCCTCCTACTACATCAGCAGGCAGAGAACTGGAGCCAGGGAAGCACTGTTAAGCTTCTAAAGCTAATATACTTACAATGGGGACTGGTCAAATTAGTGAGAAAAACCAACATGTCTGCAGTACCCCAGATGTTCTCAAACATGTATGCTTAGATTTATATATTTATTCAAACACCAAATTCTACCTTCTTTGTTCCCTCTGTTGAGTCTACCCAATGTCTCGGGGTCCTAGGCCACCCACTAGATAGTCCTATGGTCCTGCCTTATGATTGCCCTAATTCAGACTGTTTTTCTTCCAGGTGTGTGCAATTTATATTATGCAAAGAACCAGGTGGTTACTTTCCTTTAAATTTCATGATCTCAGCTGGTATTAACTGACCTATGTGATTTTTTTTCTGTCCCAGCACTTTTAATTCTGTTTTTGGTGCAAACCTGTTATTACTTTTGCATTTCATGGTTGATTTTACCTCTTATCAATTTACTCTCCTACATTTTATGTATAAAATATCTCCAAATATGTACAAGATTGATAACACATCAGTAGCTTCTAGGGATTGGAAATGGGTGGCTATAAAACTGTACGAGGAGATTTTTGGGCTTTTAAAATGTTAAACCATGTAAATGAATGCCTAATTAAAAAATATTTTTGAAAAAATAAATAATAAAAAGGATAAGATGAGCAGGGAGATCCTACTGGGAGGGAGAAGACTGGGAGGAGGTAACTGAGAGAGAAAGGGAAGAGAGGAGCCACCTGCCACAGAAGGCAGAACTCCAGGGAGAGAGATGCTTCAAGAACATTTTTAGAATATCTGCAGAATGATATGGAATGTAACCACCTTCCTCCAACTTCCACCAAGAAAAATTCAGTAATATAAAACTCAAAAAACAAAAACAAAAACCCACCCTTAAGATTTGGCCTCGCATATGTTGGTAAACTCACATTTCACCTTTTGCTCCATCCACAGTGAGTTATTTATAGCCACTCAAATGCACTCTCTCACTTCTCTGTAATTGTACTTGCCACTTTCTCTGCTACTTTCTCCTTGCTAATTCCTCCTTGCCCTTCAAGATTCACCTTAAACGGCAAGCTTTAGGGTGGGATAAGTATGACTCTGTGCTCCCTTAACACCTTGTCCATACCCCTCCCACAGTGATTTTCCCAGCAGTGAACCTGTGTTTATCTTACTCCCTCATCAGACTGCATCTCCAGTGCCCTGTACAAAGCAGATATTCAATAAAAATTTGTTGAAATGAAAATTAAATAGTTGCCTCAAAGGTTACTGCAAGTATTAGATACACTATCTGAAAAACACTTACCAGAAGAGTATACACCTCGTAGGGCATTGTGAAGAACACATATGATGACAAATATAAAGGGCATGGTACACAGTAGTTACCCAAATGTTGCAAATTACAAACTTATGACAAAGATAAAAGAATTGATTTACTCAGCAGGTACAATGTTTATGAATCTAGTTGTTACAACACATAATACAGGTTTTAAAAGAACTAGTTACAAAAGAGGTCTTAGTAGTTTATTTTTGGAAAATCTCAGGGCAGGGGCTGATCTTGTTACTTTGAGTTTCTAGCACATAGTAGGTGTCTGCTGAATGAAATGTTCTGGGGCATTTCTTCAGAGAAGAATGTTCAGTCCCTGAAGAATGAAAGAGATATCCTCTCCCTCAAAAAATCAGAATCAAAGAATGCCATAGGTGGAAAGAGCCTTAGAGATCATCTAGTCTAGGGGTCAACAAACTATAGCCTGTTTATGTACAGCCTTTCAGCTAAGAATGTTTTTTACATTTTTAAAGGGTTTGTAAACACACACGAATATGTGACAGACACTGTGCAGTTCACAAAGCCTAAAATATGTACTATTTAGCCCCTTTATAGAAAAAGTTTGCAGACTCTTGATCTAGTTCAGTCTCTTCATTTTGTGAAAAAAAGTGGTGAAGTAACTTTTTCAAGATCATTCACTCACTAAGTTAGGGAAGAAGGCCTGGATCCAAAGCCAGATTTTCCAGCTTTCTGTATGAATCGGGGTCAAAATTTTTTAAAGTACATGTAAAAAATGTAGATATATAAAGTAAGCATTAATTTCATTTTTTCTAAAAACGATTCAAGTACGAGTTTTTAAATAGTGACTTTAGACATGAATTCTGGCAAACGGACCCCTGGAAAAATTATGGGCCTTGTAACAGAGAAACCAAGTTCAAAAGCCAGCTAGTCTCATAGTACTAGCTCTGACGACTCTGAGAAAGTTACTTAACCTTTTTTGAGCCTCTGTTGTCTTACTATAAAACGGGGATAATAGTACCTTTACTGCAGGTTTAAAAACAGTGTATCATATAACTGGCGTTCAATAAACTGACGTTTCCCTTCCCTACCTACCCAGGGTCATACTGGCCACGCTTTTAGGCAATAAGTTGGACCGAGTGACATAAGCATCCATTGTCAACTCATTATCCCGAGGTGGAACGTTTCCCATTTCAGAGTACAGGAGTCCCCGAAAGTAAAGAGAATGTAAGTCAGGTGGGCAGGCGCAGCTAGAGAAAGGAAGCTCGGAACAGGGCAAGAGGGAGGACCAAGAAACTAAGGACATGAGGCTGAGACAGTGCGGGATGGGGGGTGGTGCCAGGAGACAAACTCCAAACCCGGAAACGAAAATTAGGAATTAAGTTTGGAGTAAAGAGAACTGCATTGCCTGATTCCTACCCTAGGAGATTAACGTACTTGGGCTGGCCAAACAGGACACCTTGTGAAAGGACAGAGAACGCATGCCGTTCCTTACCTGCTGCCTAAGTCCACGGCCACGGCTCGGGACCCCGCACTGCCCCATAGTGCTCGCACCTGCAATTTGGTGAGTGCCGGATCCCGCCCTGGCAGACGGAGGGGAGCATCACCCAGCGGCCGGAGCCGGAGGCACGAGCAGCAATGCCTGCAGGCCGCCATGACACCCGGCACGCGATCAGCCCGGGCTGTGCCCTGATTGGCTCACTCTGCAGATGGTGGGGCGGAGCTTGATGCAGTTTCTTTTCCGTGGTGCTAGTGGGGAACGCCGGGGAAGCGGATACCTTGGCCGGCTTTCTACGAGGACTAGAGAGGGTCAAACCTGTCTGAACGCGATTGTGACTTAACCTCTATCTCCTCTTTCAGTATCTGCCAATGAAAGGCAATTAGAAAAGTAATGTTATTTTTTCTATTGTAGTTTAAAAGAAAGTCCTAGAATAATGTAAGTGTTTAATAAGTAGAGTAAATATAGTAATAATAAAAGTCATCAGACAACACATTATTACTGTATGGCCTCGGTGAGCTGAGAATTAGGAGAATTTATGTGGTGGATCGTGGAAAGAGATCTCTCCCGTCCTCCGTCCTGGTTTTTGTTTTATAAATTTCACACAACAAATTATTACTGCAAAGGTTTGTGTTAATTTGTTTGTAGTAAGTTAATTTCATTTCTCATTGACCTATATCATTATTTTAGATATCTATTGTTATTTCTGATTCATCATTTCCATTGCTAATATTTAGCAATTCATTTCTCTGCCCTTTTTGGTCAAATGTTAATATTTTCTAAACCAACTCTTAAATGCAAAATGTCAGCTATTATATAAAAACATATTTTGTAAAGTGAAAAAATTTTTGGAATTTGAATTTGATAAAATTTTAGGGGGTGGATAAATTTCTCCCACCCCTCTTAATCCAGTCTGTTAGAAAATCTTTGTGTGGTTCCTTGAATGAACCAATGATCATTTTTCTATTATGAAGGTCATATTTCTCCTTTAAGGTCATATCTCCCTTCTCCCAAAGATAGCCAAACAACAAAACCCAACACACACGCAAGTATGGTTTTAAGAACTAAAAATGTATTCCAAACAGAAATTTTGTTTGGTGGCAAAGCAGCTCCCTGACACATTGCTTTCGTGAGCTATTATCACTGATTTGGAATTTCTACGCCCATAGAAGGGATTACCACTAACTCTGTCTATGGGTATTTAGCGTTAAAGTAGTTTTTGCCTCTTCCTCTACCTTTGACTTTACCTTGTGTTGCCACTGTGTTTTCAAGACCAATCCACTGAAACCTGTCATGATGACAAACCTATCAGAATCTACTTGCTGTAATTCAACATGACTTTGGATTTATAAAAAAGGAATACTAAATCACCTTTTGGTAATGTACTTAAGCACTCTGTAATCATTTTCATTCAGGCATATTGACTCATAGTTTAGAGCATAGACTTGAAGTTAGTCCTGAGTGGTCCCAATCTTGGCTCTGTCATTTACTAGTTGTCTGACCCTATCTCTCTGAACCTGTTTCCTCATCTATAAAAATGTAAAATAATATGAATCCCACAGGGTTTTTTGTGAAGATTAAATGTGACAGAGAATGTAAGATGTTTGTCACAGTACCTGGCACATTGTCAGCACTCTATGAATGATAGATTCAGCTCTGCTCCAGCCTTTTTTTAATTTTCCCTTTAATCTCCTCTGAAATACTGAGCAACCTTCTTTCTTTCAGAACCCATGGATCTGTTAGCTTTCATCCAGCTGCTAATGCTGGAAAGCAGCATTTACACATTAAGCCCACCTGTTTCCTCACACCAATCCAAAATAATTGAAATGGTAGTAATTGGATCATAAACTCAAAGGCAAATGTGGGTTCTGAAATCTCGTGGCATAGTTTTGTTATGAAGTAGTCATACAGATGATCCAGGTGTTTATATTAAGCTTTTTAAGGTTAACATAGAAACAAAAATATAAAAACTTTAAATTTTTGTGGTTGTAACTACTGAAGCTATGATCCATGAGGTTCGATCTGGAACGTGACGTTCTAGACGTACAGTTCTGCAAAGTATAGTTTGACAGCCAAAATGTAATTTAAAAGGAATTTCTTTACCTGTAACTCTTGAAGGGCATTAAAAGTGATCCAATTTAAATCCATAGGCAATGTTTTTCAGATCTCCTTTTCTCTTTTCTTCAAACTCCAATGAACTTGCATCAAAATAGTTAATACCACTGCACGCTCTGAGTAGCGATTTCATTTAAGTGAAACATCATTGCATTAAATTATTGTTAATTGAAGTTTAATTTGGTTTTTAGTTTGGTTTAGACAATATATACATTTATTTTAGTTTTATGACTAAGAGCTACAAGAATAGGAAGTTTATGTCTTGTTATATATTTGTAGTATTTAAGCAACATAGTAAGAAATATCAGCAGACACTGAGGGTGTCCATCAAAATTTTTTCTCTTGCAATAATGTAGCCTACTCAACTTTAAGAAAGACTGCTCTATACCATTGCCAGAGGGATCTTTCTAAATCACAAACCTAATTGTGTCTCCATCCTGATTAGGTTTCTTCAGTGGCTTCTTGAATCTTTAATCTACAGGATAAAAATCTAGACTGCTCTATGTAGACTATAAATCTTTCCTATTTAGCCTCGTCAGTTTTGACTTACTACCCTATTTCCTTCACCCCCTCTCCTCATTTTATATGCCAGGTAAACTGAACTACTTGTTCCCCTTGAACATACCGCCCTCTCTCCTGCCTCTGTGTCTTTGCATGTATGATTCTGTGTGCTTGGCACACATTCCCTCCCATGTGTCAATCTGGCAAACTCAGTCCTTATGTCTCAGCTTCAATACTATCCTTTCTGACTTCCCCAGGCTGACTTATGGGTACAATCTATGTCTGTCCTTCTACTTTATTAATTAATTCATATAGTCATATTTCATCCATGGAAATGAATGTGGGAGTAGGTATTGCACAGTGATTAAAAATGCCAGCTCTGGCATTAGGTTGTCTAAGTTTGAATCTCACCTTTGTCACCTCCTAAACATGTGACTCTTGGTAAGTTGCTTACCCTTCCTATGCCTCAGTTTCCTCATTTCTGAAATGAGAATGATAATGGTACCTACCTGTAAGGGTTATTATGCGGATTTAAATGCAATCTTATTGTTATGGAACTAAGCATAGTCCCTGGCACATGGAAAACGTAATAAAGTGTTATAATATTTATTGAATACCTGCTTTCTGCCAGGCACTATGCTAGGCTTATGGAATATGGGGTATTGAGACAGTCATAGGACTTAATAATCCCTGCCTTTTTTTTTTTGTGAGGAAGATTAGCCCTGAGCTAACACCTGTTGCCAATCCTCCTCTTTTTTGCTGAGGAAGATTGGTCCTGGGCTAACATCCATGCCCACCTTCCTCTACTTTATGTGGGATGCCTGCCACAGCTTAGCTTGATGAGCAGTGCATAGGTCCGTGCCCAGGATCTGAACCTGCGAACCCCGGGCCGCCAGAAGCGGGTTGTGCAAACTTAACCACTATGCCACTGGACTGGCCCCTAATAATCCCTGGTTTTTGGAGCTTGCAGTCTAGTATGAGAGACTGACAAAAACATAACCAAATAAATAAACAGGAAAATTAGAATGTGATTAATGCTAAGAAGGAAGTAAACTAGCTGCAAAGATTGAGAATAACAGGTTGGAGGGACATCTTACTTCAAGTAAGATGGCTAGGGAAAGTCTTCCTGAGGAGGAGACATTTAAGCTTCCCTGAAGGATGAGGAAGAGACAGCTTCTGAAACATGAGGGCCAGGTGGGAGCAGCTACTTGCAGAGGGGAGGTTTGCCCCTGGGTCAGGAAAGAGTTTGGCTTCTGTGAGGATATGGAATAGCCAGTGCAGCCAGACAATAGTAAGCAGGAGTGTGGTGGATATGAGGTAGGAGAGGAAGGCACTGGAAAGTTTAAAGAGGGAAGTAGCATGATCTAGTCTACATTTTAAGATGATCCCTCTGACTGCTGAGTCCAAAATGGATTGGAGGAGGACAAAAGAGAAGTGTAGAGATCAGGAGTAATATGGTGGCAAGGGTGACAAGGAGAAAGGATGAACAGATTTGAAATCTATTTTAGTGTTGGGATTGATAGCTCTTGCTGATGAATTGGAGACTGGGAGAGGGAATTAAGACTATTAATAAGCTTAGATGGGTGAGACGTGCAGTGTCTGAGATACTTGAAAGTAGCTGTCAAGACAGTTGGATCTTAGTGCAGGACTCAAGGAGAGGACTAGAGTAATATAGGAGTAATCAGCATACCAGTGACATCACAATCCATGAATATGCGTGATATCACCTAGAGAGAGGGTAGAGAGATAAGAGAAGAAGGCCTGAGTCTAAGCCCTGAGGAGGGAGAGGCTGCCAAGGCTATGGAGATGGAGCCAGTGTTGATGCAGGAGGAAAGCTAGGATGTATTATGCTGGGTATTTTCCATTTGCACCCACATTGTCCATCCTCTACCCTTCTCAGCTCTGTGCCCCAAGGGACTGATTTATGGATTGCAACACCCCAGCTCCCTGGCCCGCTGACTTTTGATTGGGTCAGCCAATGGAAGGCACCAGCAGGAGATCAGAGGGCAAGAAGAGAGAGGAACTCAAAATCCAGAACCATAATTCCTTATGGTGTGGCAGTGACTGTATTTGCCTGTCTCTACAGCACCTGCCAGGTGGCCCCGCTTGCTTGGCTCTAGCTATCACTCCAATTACACTGTTTCTTCTCCTTGTCTCTTCAAGCCTTAACAGTCTCCCACTGTTGCTCATCCCTCAGTGCCTCAGTATTCTCGTTGTTAGTTTCAGAATCTGCCTTCCCCTCTGTAAATAGTCCTTTCATTAAATTCTCTTCAGAACTCATCTGAGTATGCCCTCTGTTTCCTGCTTCCCTTTGCACTGCCCCTCAGAGAGGGTCTCTCTCTACACTCACCCAGCAGTAGACCACTGTTACTTGTTACTAGAAGCTTGTTAACTCTGTTAGTGGGAGGTGAGGGGCATGCTGTTCTCTGCTGTTCTAATTAACCCTCAGTCTTAGGAAGGCATTGTGTCCCTGGATCTTGGGTGGGAGTAGCATTCTCAGTGCTCATGCCCCTCTCCCAGCTGTAATTCTGGGCCCAGCATGTATCCTGCCCCTTCCCCAGGGGTAGAGGGTTATGTTCTATTCCTTCTCTTACCTGCAATGGGTTTTCGCAGTGCCTTAAGGATGACAGTATTTGGTACCTTCTCACAGCGTATAAGGCTTTTATTCCTATGGAGAGATAGGGGAGAAGGATCCAGTGGGACTCCCACCTTTGCCACAGTGGCTGCTGTCCTTCCCCAGGCATGCACCATGAGGGACACTTTCTCAGGACTCTTGATCTTACCCTAGTCTTTTTCGTGAGTGCCCAATGAGGTCCACAGAGAAGAACCTGTGAGTGGTTGCAAATTCCTCTTGTGTTCGCAGCCCCAGGGATTCTATATTCTCTCCATAGCCCACACTCGGCCTTTAGCAATTGGTTAAAAAATTTAGTTGAATTCTTCTTACCAATGTCTGTTGGTGACTGTGCCAGGTAAGCAAGAGCTCATGTCCCTTCTCTCTTTGGAGGCTCTTATCTTTTCTTAGATTTCAGCTTAGTTGGTTACTCTTAGCTCTGTGATGGGTTCTAGAAGAGTTGTGAATTTTCAGATTGTCTGGCTTTGTTGTTACCATTGTTATTGTTATTATTGTTATAAGGGTGGGATGCTCTTTCCAGATTTCTGCATCCTAAGCAGAAGTCAGAGGTCTCACATGCAATTCAAGACCCCTCCTCTCCCTAATCCAGAGAAGTGAAGAAAGGGTATAATTTGTTCTTTCACTACTTTTTTTAGCCTCCTCCTGCCTCCAAAATTTTTATGGCTCTTCCAGGATTGGGACATGGGAGAAGGGAGCAGAAGAGGGATGAAAGAATTCAATTTCTGGAGCCAATGGAGTTCTTATTTGACAGTGGCTGTTTTTCATGTCCACCATTATAGCAAACATCCAAAAGCTAGCTATGATATGGAGTGTATGTGTGGGTTGTCTGATGAAATCTGCTGGGACCACCAAACTCACAGTTTCCTAATGTGGGTACTTTCTGGGTGACTTTTTGGGACCTTCTCAGCTTCTGCTCCTGGTGGTCTGTTGCACAGCTTCTCACTGCTGAGCTCCTCTTGTCTTGGCTCTTAGCCCTCTTGGGTGAAATACCATCAAAATGGCTTCCTTTGGTTCTCTTCACCCACAAGCTCACACATTCTTGCCCTCCAAATAGGTAGAATTGAAGCTTGTCTCAAACACTGAACTCTTTTCTTGCCTTGTCATTGCAGGTAGCTCCAGTAAGTCTCTATCTTCCAAATTCTCTTATGTGGAAGCAGGCACTAGTGTCTATATTCTTAAATGTCCCTGTATGGCCACTTAGTAATGGCAGAGTGGACCTTCACCAAAATTTGGTTTGGATGTCAAGACTGATATCACACACACACACACACACACACCCACCCACCCACCAAGTGGGTATGAAAAGGTTTACTTACATAATGAGGCTTTTTGGGAGGAGCATGACAGACTTCATAAGCTGGTCTGAAAATGGCTTGAGAGAGCAGGGAAAGGATACTGGTTCGGAGTTTTCAATGTGGTTATGAGGTAGGGCTGGAGTGAGAGTCCCTATATGTGGGTGGGCAGAGGCTCATGTGGTTTGAATTTCCCACTGATGCCAAAGGAGAGAGCACTCAAGCTTTCTCATCAGCTTGCCCAGATGCAGGGTACAAGAGGAAGAGGGAGTGATAAGGGTTAAAAGTTGTCAGCAATCAAATATCAAAAAATGGATTCAAATTCTTTATTATAGTCCTTCAGCTTTAGAGGACATACGTCAAGCCTTCCTGAGAACTCTTTTACTGTGTATGCTTCTATTTCATGGCAGCACAGGGCTATTCTGCAGCTTAATAAATGCCCAGTTGGGGAGGGAAATGCCAACATTTCCCTCATTCTCGATCAGTGGTTCTCTTGAGCTCCCATTGCTTGGTTTAGTTGAGGGTAGGATGGGCAGGGAAGGCTCTGTCTTCCTCCACAGAGAGGGGAGGGAAAATGCTGCATCATTCCTAACTAGGCTGGCAATTCTCTACCTCAATGTCTCGCTTCAATTCTACTTCCAAATTTCTAGCGTTCTTTGTTTTGGCTGGAATGGATGATGGGAGTTGATAATTATGGACTGGTTCTATTTAAGTGATATCTTATATTTTATAGAATATTGGGATAATTATCACTCATTATTTTCAGTTTTGGAGCCTTAACCAAAATTCTGATACAGAAGGAAAAGTCCTCATTCAACATGCTGTTTCACACATAGCAGAAGGAAAGTTTCCTTCACTGTAATGGGAGAAAAGGTGAGGGTAAGAGCAGATGCAAGTGAGTTTAAAGGTTTGCCTAAGGGAGGATCAAGGAAATTTGTTTGACTTCAATCTTCTTAATGAAGTTTGAGGCAAGGCCAGCAGCTGAGAGTCAGTGGTGGAAGAGAATGTATATGAAGTTTAGGAAGGAGGTTGTTTTGGGAGATGGAAGAGTGAACCTACTCAGGAAGCACGAAGGGATTGCCAGACATTGGTGGATTGCTGTGTGCTCTTTGAGGTTTGTGATCATGAATTTCAAGGGAAACCAGTCTATTCAGTTGGGTGAATTATTTTTCTAACAAAGTTTACCTGTTTTGTGCAGGAATGGAGAAAGTAAGTGGTAGGATTCATCTAGGGTTGGGGTTTTTAGGTGCTATGGACTGAATTTTGTTTCCTCAAAATTTATATGTTGAAGCCCTAGCCCCCAGTGTCACTTATTTGGAGCAAGGAAATAATTAAAGTTAAATCAGGTCATAAGAGTGGGGCCCTGATAGGATTAGTATCCTTGTAAAAAGAGATACCAGAAAGCTTGCTCCCTCTGTCTCAGCCGTGTGAAGACACAGTGAGAAGCCATGAAGAGAGCACACCAACAACCAACACTGCTGAACCTTGATCTGGGACTTCTAGACTCCAGAAGTGAGAAAATAAATATCTGTTGTTTAAGCCACTCACTCTATGGTATTTTGTTATGGCAGCCCAAGCTGACTAAGACACTAGGCATGGATGACAGAGGGAGAGAGGGGCAAAGGAGTTGTGGATATTTGCAGAGGAATGATTATAAGGATGGGACTATGAAATATAGACTGGACAAGTAGCTCCAAAAATGGGACAAGAAGCTAAGAGAAGGTTGATGAACAGGGAGAAATGGTGGGGTCAGTGGATTGAAGGTTTAATTATAGCAGTGGGAATAAAAGATGGTGGTTATTTTCAAGGTTCACTCATGTTGTAGTGTAATCAGTATGTCATTCCTTTTTATGGCTGAATAATATTTCATTGCATGGATATACCACATTTTGTTTATCCATTTATCAGTTAATGGATATTTGGGTCATTTCCAGGTAAGTGAGTTAGTAGATTTTTTTTTTTTTGAATGAATGAATTTGTTTTGGGCTTCTGACATTTGCAGTTAAAAAAGTCCTAAATAATAGATGGTGGGTGTTTTAAAGTATGTACAATAATGAAGCCATTTAGAATATGCCACCCTAAAATATTCCACTTTGGCATAAGGATTATTCTGAGCTGAAGGAAATTGAGAATCAACAAATACAGGAAAATTCTCTTCCCTCCCCTTATCTGCCTAAAAGCAGGCCATAAATTTCTTTTTGGGAAGGTGGCGTAAGTTTCCTCTTTCTCCTATACCAGGATGAGGAGAGTGACTCTGGAGAGGGAGGACTGGCACCAAGATGAATCTGCACAAACAAACTGTACTAAAATAACTTTTATCTTCCATTAATTTCCTTCTTGTGTTTCTTAGTCACTTTCCCACAATTTATTGCCCCTAGAAGTCCAAACTCCCCTTTCCTTTGTCTAGTTCCTTCTCTATAATTTATCACCCTTTGTTAAAATGGTACAGCCCCTGAGTCTAACCACTTCTTTGAGTTTTCGCTTCTTTTCTGTGAAGCCCCTGTGCACATAAAAATGTTAATGTCAACATAATTTGTATAACTTTTCTCCTGTTAATCCATCTTTTGTCAGTTTAATTTACAGGCCTCAGGTACTGTAGATAAGTGGGTAGAGGAAAAGTTTAAGAAAATACCTGTTCCTCCTTGTCAGGGATTCATTAAGAAAGCTGTGACTGGGTACCATCACATTTTCTGCTATGAGAAAAGCAAAAGGTTAGAACATTTCCCTTCTTTGGAGTGGTCATCCAGCCTTGCTGGTGGGTAACAGTCATCTCTTCTGTATCTTCCCCAGGAACCAAGTGAACTGAGCAGTTTTGGGGCTCTGGATCATTGGATAACTAAAAACTCCCACCTTAAAGCAGAGGGTAGGAACAGGTTAGGTAATGCATGGATAATACTTGCTGCTACATTTTTGGAGGAGAATAAAGGAGAGTAAAAACCCCTTCAGCCTGTCTTTATCTCTTGGTGTACTGAAATTTCCCTCCATCCCAATAAAAGAGAATCAAAAAGAAGTCTTCCCCAATGAGGGGATCATCTCTTAATTTTTCCATATCTTAAAACAGCTAGATTCATTCATTATCCAGACCCTGAGTCCCATGGGTGTTCCTCTGTGTCATAATACCTCCAGTCGCCATTTTGGTTGTTTGTTACTTCTACCACCACTAGTCGTTGTTTTTCCTAGTGGATAGATTTTCCTGCATTGACCATACTCCTGATGCCTTCCTTCATTGTCACAAATTGGCTAGCAGAAAGTTTTACAGAATTGTGATAAGTAGAATCAGTTTACAAGTAGACTTTTTTGTATATTTAGGATTCTAACTAAATGCAGTTCCCCAATGGATTGTTATTTAAATTTTCACTTTGGTTAGTTGTTCTTAGGATAGTGGGATCATTGTTCCTTTTCACAAAACAGTTTCTTTAAAGTCAGCCTGAAGGAGCAGTAATTGAGCACAAAAGCCTGACCTTGCCAGCATTGTATTGCATGCTCAGTCAAATTAGTTCAGACCATTATGGTTTATATTAAATGTGTTTGTCATTTGTAATTAACGTGGATTAAAATTTGGAGGAGATTTTTGGAGTGGTTTTTGGTTGATTATGCTAGTGGGAATTTCAAACTATATTAACATTTTCTTTGGCTCCTTAAATTTGTTCCGTGTTTCTTAACAGAATAATTATGTCTTTGACCTGATTTTGGAATAGGCTGACTTTAATGTTTGCTTAAGAACAACGTAAAGCCATCCCTCACCCAATTTTCTCCTTCTCCCTTTGACAATTCACACAAATGGCTGATCAGGAGAGAAGCAATCCATACTTTTGAGTTTTGGCTCATTGTATAAGATGATAATTTTGATCTAAATTCAGAATGTCTTGAGGTAACTTAAAGTTTTGTATTAAAATAGACTTACTGTGTCTTAGATATGAAACAGGTGGCTCTGCAGACAGGCATGAGCTGTTGCTTATAGATGGACTATTGTGTGCAAAGTAGCTTTACATTATCATTGTTAACCCTCATTAAAATCACAAACCTTTAGCTTCTCACAGCTTGTTATCTTTTAAAGAGATGATGTTCAAAGTCATGTACCATTCCTTGAAATGTTTACATTTAAAATAAAACTTCTTCTGTGGTTATACGCATGCATCAATCTTATGAGAGAGGAGGCTTTGAAGTTGAGCAGTAATATTAGCTTTAATATTTTATTGTCTTTTTCAGTCTTTCATATAGCTTTCAAAAATTAGTAAGTTCACAAAAATTCGATTGGGGCATCTGCATTTGTGTTTTCTCTTGCCTTAAACAATCCTTATGTCTTTTTTCCTGCTTCCAATATGCATTATTCTTGTTACCACTGAACGTTAGTGGAGCTTATACCATTACATGAGAAAACACAGCAACTTTTGTAGCAAATGCCTGCACATTTTTTCTCTTTAAATACAGACTCCCATGGACTCCCAACACAGCAATACCAAGGTGAAGAGGGCATATGAGATTTCTTTTAGGCTGCTGCCTAGTTCTCATTAGGTATCTTTTAATTTGGTTTTGGCCTTAGATACATAGCTTAGTTTAATTTTTTACAGCTGATTTGCTCCATTTTTCCCATCGAAGTTTAGCTCCTCCCAGTCCCTCAATATTTTCTTATGGAAAATTTTAGTGTTAGTTTTATCTTTCATAAAGCAAGTTGGTTGCTCTGATTGTTAAGAAGGTATACTTCATTCAAGCCTTGAATTCTATACGTGTTCAAATTGTTTCCCCTTTTTATGAAGGAGTAAATTTGGAAATGTTACTTAAAGTATTAGGATTCAGTTTCAACAATAATTTATAGAGTCTGTGAGTATAGGCACGATACTGTTTTCACATTTATTGTTTTACTTAATTGTAGAGAGTAGGGGATCATGGCCATGCAGACTTGGCCTAATGTAAATTCATGAGCTATGTGCTATGGGAAATTCAAATGATATGGAAGACTGTCCTCTCTTGAGAAGTTTGCAAGGAGGCATACAAATATAGTGAGATTATATTTTGAGATACTAACTTATTCCTCTTTTCCAGTATTTTCTGGTATCCTATTATTCTCCCCCACTCAGGAAGCAACTAAGGTATGGGTATTCTCACTATCCTTAGGAAAGATTGTTACAAGAAAGAAAGAAAATAATAAATACTTAGGCTTTGACTTTCAAAATAGATGCAGACAATATTTTGAAAGAAATTACTTGTGAGAGTTAGGGCAAAAAGTTTTGCATATCATAAAACATAGATTGGGAAGAATACAGGATGATATAAGAATCGTTTTTCCAGATTTTGGAAAGACATCCTAGAGAGAGGATAAATAAGTGGGAGAGTGGTGGCAATAGGAACTTCAAGGAAGCTTGAGAATCTGTGAATAAAGGGAACTTCAGCCATATGAGCTACTTTCAGTCCCCTAAAGAGCCGTACTCACTTATGCCTTGGTGATTTTGCTCATGCTTCTTCTACACTCACTTGAAGTGTTTTCCCACCTATATTTCTTCTGGATGATACTTTTCTTTCAATATGCAGCTCAAGTGTTTCTGTAGGGAAGTCTTCCTTAGCCCACCCCAGTTTCTATAAGCAGGAAAGGATTACCTCAGCTGGCCTGGGTTGCCCAAACCCTGCACATTCTAAAGGTTTTTCAGGACTGGTCCTTGACCACCTCCTGGGGAGTTAACCTCAGCCCTTGAAATATCCTTCCTGACAAGAGTGTCTTTGTATACCTGAGACTTTGTGCTACACCAGATAGTTTATGCTAACAGTGTGATTTGTGGTGAATGCCTGTTTTTTTATGCCTTGGGCTTTGGGCCATTCTGTATCAGTTTAACCTTTGGATGAGGGGCTGGAGTCTGAGTAACTAAGGTCAGTCATGCAGATGCTCCATGCCTACGTGACTGACCCCCCAATAAAAACTCTGGAACCAAGGCTCAGATGGGTTTCCCTGGTTGGCAACACTTTGCATGTGTTGTCACAATATCATTGCTGGGAGAATTAAGTGCTGTCTGTGAGACTCCTCTGGGAGAGGACAATTGGAAACTTGCATTTGATTTCTCCTGGACTCTACTCTATGCACCTTTTTCTCTTGCTGATTTTAATCTGTATCTTTTGCTGTAATAAACCATAACTGTGAGTATAATAGCTTCTCTGTGTCCTATGAGTCCTTATGGTGAATCATAGAACCTGAGGGTGATCTTGATACTCCATGATAATTTTTTGTTATAACAATTATCATACTGTCCATTCATTCATTAATTTATCCATCCATCCATTTGACCAATTAACTGCTGAATGCCTACCATGTACCAGGCATTGTGGTAAGCTCAGAGATATGGGAGTGAACATGATAGGCAAAATCCCTACCTTCAGTGAGTTTATAGTCTGGTGGGAGAAAAGAGACAAGTAAACAGATAAATACAATTCATTGTGGTAGCAGCTATGATGGGCCTAGTACAGGATGACATAGGGAACAGAGAGATCAGAATACAACACAAACTGGTGGAGAGAGGTATCAAATAAGACTTTCTAGAGGAAGTGAAGAGCTGCTTGATAAGTAGGAAAGTGGCAAAGGGACAGAAAAAGAGTGGTTAATGCAAATGCAACACATATACAATAGCCAGGAAGTAAGAAAGGAGTGAAATAAATTCATTGTGTCTAGATAAGAATGTTTTAAGGAGAAAGTGGCAAGAGATGAGGCTAGAGAAGGGGCCTGATAATGCAGGATTCTGTTAGCCACATTAAGAAGTGTGGTCTTTATCCTACAATGAGTGGGGAGCCGTTGAAGGGTTATAGGCAGGGGAGTGACCTGATTGAATTTGTTTTTGGGAAGACCACTCTGGCTGTGGTTTGTAAGAATGAATTGGAAAATCACAAGAATGTAGGGAGGGAAACTCACTAGAAGGCTATTTCAGAAATCCAGTTATGAGATGATGGAAGTCTAAACTGAGGCATTGGAAGTTCATTGGAGAAAAGTGGACAGATTCACAAGATGCTTAGGAGGTAGAATTGATAAGACTAGGTGATACATTGAATGTTGGGGAGACGGCATGAGAGGAGTCAAATATGACGTGATATGCCTGTCTTAGAGAGGTGTGAAGGCCAGATTTGGGAAAAAAGATGAGTTCAGGTTTGGTCATGTTGACATTGTTTAATGATTTCCTTCTTCACTTGTCTGTAAGCTCCATTTGATCAGCCAGTTGTCTCAACACCATTTTTTAAATGTAATCTACTCTGCTATAACTCGATAGTATCATTCCTAAGATACTTCTCACTATGTAAAGTATGTTATCAAAACAATTGTTGCGGGCCGGCCCCGTGGCTTAGCGGTTAAGTGCGCGCGCTCCGCTGCTGGCAGCACGGGTTCGGATCCCGGGCGCGCACCAACGCACCGCTTCTCCAGCCACGCTGAGGCTGCGTCCCACGTACAGCAACTAGAAGGATGTGCAGCTATGACATACAACTATCTACTGGGGCTTTGGGGGGAGAATAAATAAATAAATAAAATCTTAAAAAAAAAAACAAAAAAAAACAATTGTTGCAGTAGAAAAAGGAAATTAGGGGTTAGAGAGTTTTAGGTTGGCAATAACCAAGTTATTTTTGCTGCAGGGATTTTAATAATAAAGGAATTTTGAATATAAGTGTATTTACTTATTAAATGCTAAAAATAATAAATTACATTAAAACTGACAAAACAAACTTCTTCATTTTCTTTATATTCCACTCACTCCAGAGCCTCATTCTCGTCTTTAATCTTTGGGCTTGACCTGGAAATTTTGCTTGCAGCACACCTCACAAGCACCAAAGATAAACATAAGAGCAAATGTATGCCCAGGTCAATAGGTATCAGACATGCCAACAGAGTAGACAGCCGTCCTAGCAAAGTGGTTCTGTGTCCTATGCTTTATACACATTTTCTCTACTCACTCAGCATTAGCTCCCTATCACAATCAAATTGTTAAACTACTGATCACATTATATCCTATGTATATTGTAAAAATGAGCACTATTGGAGAAGTGGTTGCTATCCTTTCCCCTCAGTGATATGAAATGTCACCTTTTGTAATATACTCAATTCCAAGAAACTGTATTTAAAAAAAGCTTTTCAAGCAATTCTGATATTCAGTCAGCTTTGTGTATGATGACCATGGAGAATGTAAAGATATGTACTGTAAGCCAGAATTCTTTCTAGCAAATCACGGTCCTGAAGGTGAGATGGCATGAACATAACATTTTAGTTTAACCAACATTTATTAAATGTATGAGACACTGGGCTAGGAGTCAGAGCTACAAAAATAAGTAAGTCATGGTCTTTGCCCTCAAGTCTGGTTGTAGGAGAGACAAACACATGACCGGATGACTTAAAAATAATACGACAAGGTGCTATAATAGAAGCCATGTGCAGAGACTACTGAAAAATTCCAGAGAAGTTTCCTGGGAGAGATGAATTTGGTTCAAACTGAACCAAAATAACAAATATGACTTCACTAGGTACAGAAGTGGGGCTGAGGGTGCCAGGGGCCACTGCTGGCACAACTAATTGTATCCTGTGTCATACACCTGGCAATAATGCAACACAGAAACCCTGAAAGAGCGAAGACTGAGGCAAAGATTAATGCAGGCAGAACAAAGGCAGAGAAGTATAAAATAACTGTGTGTTCAGGGAACTGGAATCAGTTTGATATTACTAGATTGCAAAATGAAGGTGGAAAGTGGAGGAGGCATACTAGAGGATGGATGATTCTATGCTATGGATCTTAGACTGTACTCTGTAGGCAGTGGAGAACTATAGATGGGTTTAAGCAGGGGAGTGACCTGGAGATTTGAATTTCCAAGAGATGTCTTATGTGGTGGTATGGAGGATGAATTTAAGGGAGTAAGATAAGATATAAGAAAAGAGCTAAGAGACTAATTGCTATCGTTTGGTGAGTGATGAGGAGGACATAAACTAGGGCTTTACAAGAGACCTGAGTGGAAGTGAATGCTAGAGGTATTCAGGGAGTACAAAATTTGGCCCCTGATTCAAAGAAATGGGTGAGGGTGAGGGAGGAGGGGTTAGGATGATTCCCAGGTTTCTGAAAGGATTGGAGTGTGAGAGACGATGATATCAGTTTTGGTCCTGCAAAACTTGAGGTGCTTGTCAACCACTCACGTGGATTTGTCTTGTAACATAAGATTGAAAATAATAAATGACATCGAGGAGATGGAAATAAAACTCAGAGGAACAGAAATAATTTCTAGTTTGCAGAGGTAGCAAAGATGGAATCATAAGGAAGGTGGTGTTTGATCTAGGCCTTGAAGGGTTGGTAAGATCTGGATATAGGGATATGATGGAAGGGAAATCTCAAAGTGAAGGCATGTATGCCCTCAGGATATTGTTTGAGAACAACTGAGACTTCTTGTTTTTGACTAGAGTAAAGTTTGCTAAAGTTGGATGAGGAGGATGTGGCTGGAGTGGTGGGTTGGAACCAAGTCATGAAAGGCATTGGGGTTCTGTGTGTAATGGGCATTGGGCTTTGCCTTGGGCAATGATCTGAACAGAGCCATGCTTTGAGAAGAATAATCTCAGGTATTATATGAGACAAAATAGAGATAGAGAGAGTGAAGGCAGAGAGAAGAGCAGGACACTGTACCAGGATGCTAGAAACAGGAGTGGAGAGGAGGGGACCATTGACACAAAAGATTGGACAGTTCATTGCATTTGAGAGTGGGGCTCAGGTCAAAGGTTATAGATGGTTGGAATATAAGAGATTAAGAAGATGGTGCTTCCTCTATTGAAATAAAGGAGTCTAACAGACAAACAGGTTTATAAAGATAATGTGTGATAAAAGTACCAGGGGTACCTTCAAATAGAAGACTACCTGTGTCCCCACTTCTCTTTTTCTTTGTTATAGGCAAAGAGATTTAAAAAAAATGGGAGGTAGTGTGTCTTACTGGTTAAGACTGTAGTTAAGAATTTTTGGGTTTAAATCCCTGCTCTGCTCTTAACTAGCTTTGTGCACTTAGGTGAGCATTCTAACCACTGTAAGTCTGAATTTCCTGATCTGTTAATGCGGAAACAACAAGAGTACTCATCCAGTAAGATTGTGAATAGCACATAGTTAGCATTCAATAAATTTTAGCTGCTGTTAGTATTAGAATTCTAAAAGGAAGGAAATATTACAAAATGTAAGTCTAATTCAGTTACTATGTTCAAAAATATTATTCATTTAAAATTTTCATCAGCTTTTCTGATGGACTGAAGGATTGGTAAGAAAACATTGATATTATGTTATATTAATCTGGTTGGTGGTTACTAGCAACAATGCAAATGTTAGAGATTACCTTTTGGACTTAATATTTTAAAGATATCCTGAACTGAATCCTTTAGGCCTGGCTTTGAACCTATAGGTATGTGCTGTGAATCCAGAGAGATCCATGCAGTGGGTCAGGACACTTTACAAAATGTAAAAGATAGCTTTGCAAAATGTCGAGTCAATGGAAACAAGGCTGGTGACTTCAACATAAGTCGTAGGCATTTTCAAGTGAGACCAGCACAATGTTCATAACGAGATAATTTCAAAGTTTACTAGAATACTAGTTTTGTATGTTAACATATTGCTGAAGTGCCGTGGGATGTATAATGTAAATAAAAATATCTTCTGTCATCATAATAATTGATTCAGGCAAGAATCATCAGTGGAGCTAAAACCAGTGGGTAAAAATTTGAGGAGTAACATTTGATTTAGATCCATCTTTGATCTAAAATTTAGCTTCCTTCTATTTTCATAACAGTGCTCTCCAAAATCTCTCTCCTCCAGTCAATCTTTCTCTTTATATTTGTCCTCAATATATAAAACATTTACTAACTTCAAAGGGTTCAAAAAATAATGGAGATCTCATTTATTGTTGTTTAGTGTGGGAAACACTCCTGAAGGCTTTGGACAATGGAGAATTCAGTTCCCACCAGAGGGCGCTCGGGTGCTACTTAAGTCACCTTTTTGGGTTTCAGGACTTCCTATGTAACTCAAAATGTAAAATGGAATTTTTATTTTTTCTATTTGTAGGTGAACGTAGTAGAGATTTTGAGGTTAATATAACTCCAAAAAGCTTGAGTATATCTTGTTTTTCCTTTCAGATTAAAAATAATTACCCAAATAACATAGCAAACAGAACCCCTTACAAAAAAAACAGAAAAAAAAAAATTCAAACTTCCACCATCTAAAAGTCAGTCATTTTTGTTTTTCAGCAAACATGTCCAGTCCTGGTTCATTGCAGGTTTGAGAGCCACAGTTCCTTCTCCATCTCATTCACCTACTCTGGACCAGGTTATTGATGGTAGGGTAGGGCCAGGATGAATTGAATTCTGTTTCAGGGCTCGGGTGCAAGGTGCTGACACTCTTCTGAGTCCTGCTTCCCAGAACAGTCCTGCCTCCTATGAAGCTTTGCCAGTGGTTCTCAAGGTCCCCCCACCAGCAACATCAGCATCACCTGGGAACTTGTTAGAATGCTAATTCTTGGGCCCCACCCCAGACTTACTGAATCAGAACTTCTGGGGGGCAGTGCCCAGCAATCTGCATTTTAACAAGTTCTCTGCGTGATTCTGATGTATGTGGCAGTTTGACAACCACTAGGCTCCACACTTTGTTTTTACAAGGCAAGCTGCTTTGGGGCAATCAGAGCCTCAGTATTATTGTTTAGTTCCCATTCTGAGAATCAGAAGCAGACTTCCCTCCTAGGTAAGTCTCGGACCCTTAGGCAAAGGGTAGTCAGTGTCAAAGTGGTTTTCTACCTGCTTCAAGCTTCTAAAGGAACTTGTCTTTCACCAGTCTAAGCAGGGGCACCAGCCCATGGAAGGAAGTTTTGGAAATAGATCACTTACTTGTAGAGGGGACCAAGAGAGTCAGTTCAGAATTTGGGAGTGAAGTATAGCTTGGTGGTTAGGCCTACAGATTCTGAACCCATCTTGCCTGCTTCAAGTAACAGCTCTGTGTGATATTGGGCAAGTTATTTTACCTCTCTATAACTCAGTTTCCTTATCTGCAAATTGGGAATAGTAATAGTACCTATTTCACAGGATTGTTATGAGGATTAAGTTAGACAAGGTTTCTAATGCATTAGAACAGTCCCTGGCACTAGATAAGAGTTTAAAAATACTGTGCTTTGCACAGGTCCAGACCTACCATCCTACCAGCACAGTCCTATCCTCTTTGGCCAGCAACAAAGCAACCATAATCATATCTTTTTCCAATTTCTACGGGAAAATCTTAATGTAAACAACCCCTATCACATTTATATAGGTGACAGGAGTCCTAGGAGCTCCTTTGGAGTCAGACAGACCTTTTCTTTTAATCTCAGCTCTCCTACCTAATAGATGTCTGACTTTGAGCAAATTCCTTGACCTATCTTTAAATCTCACTTTCTTTTTCATTTCCCCACTTAGAGGGGATTAAAATATACATCTTGTAGAGTCAGTGTGAGAGAAAGGAATACATTCAGAGGGTAAATTGTGGAAATAAAGCACCGTTATCTATATATTACTGTTTCAGGAAATGCTATAAAGAGTGTAGGATAGCGCCTGGCACGTAAGAGGGCTCAAGGCACATTAATTCCTTTTCATTCACAGCTTTATACATTTTGAGTATTCAGGGACCTTTTAAATCACCGAAGCTAATTATGTTCTTTTTGCGTGTGTGTGTGTGTGTGTGTGTGTGAGAGGAAGATTGGCCCTGAGCTAACATCTGCCAATCCTCCTCTTTTTGCTGAGGAAGACTGGCCCTGGGCTAACATCCATGCCCATCTTCCTCCACTTTTTATGGGATGCCTGCCACAGCGTGGCCTGACAAGTGGTGCGTCGGTGCGCGCCCGGGATCCGAACCGGCGAACCCCGGACCACGGCAGCGGATTGTGCGCACTTAACCGCTTGCGCCACCGGGCTGGCCCCCTAATTATGTTCTTATACCATTTACTTCCTGCTTCACACTTGAGCTCCTGGATTTCTGGCCTGGAGTGACCGGGAGAGTTCTGTTTCCCTTTCTTCTCACACAGGGGCCTTTTGGGCTAGATTTTCTAGTCAATTTTTTCCTACTTCTTTAGGCTTTCTCCCCAGATCACAAAGTGTATATTTTTCATTGTAGAAAATTTGGAACATTGGATAAAGCATAAATGAGCAAATGAACATCGCCAATTCCTCTCCAAAAGAAAACATCATTAATGATTTGATGTATTTCCTGCTAGACTTTCCTCCCTTTGCTTAAATAAAATTGCGATTGTAAAGGATGTTCAGTTTTCCTTCCTGCCTCAGGGCTTCTATGGATGTCATCCTCTTGGCCTGGCATGTCCTTCCGTGGCCCGGGGTGCTCCTTATTTCTCCATCCCTTCCTCCTATCCCAGCCATCCTTGATGTTTCAGATGAGGCTAGGTCTCTCTGTTACACACTTGCAAAGCCTGCTGTACTCATTCTGGACAGCATTACTCCTGGTTTGTAGTGGTATATTTACTTGTGTGATTACGTGAATAGTATCTATCTCCATGACTAAACTATAAGCTCCAGGAGAGTAGGAACCGCATCTAGTTTACTCACGGCTGCATCCAAGTGCCAGCACAATGCCAGGCATAGAGTGTGCCCTCAACTAATAGTTTTTGAATGGACGAATGAATAAATGAAAAATGTTGTAAGCATTTTTTCATGCTGGACATGATTTTGAATGGCTGATTTTAACTGGCATGATTTTAACTTGTTAATGAAACATAGATGAGATGTTTCATCAGGACTTCAGAGAACTCTATGGATACCTGAAGCAGCCTATTATGGTGGGAGGATCTCTGGGCTGAGAATCAAGAGATCTGCAGTCTCCTTTCTGCTCCGCCAGTTCTTGCAGTCCTGAGCAAGTCACTGACCTTCATTGAGCCACATTTTCCTTATCTGCTCTGCTTCTCTCCCAAGGAATTTCACACATCAAATAAAATAATACATGTGAAAACATTTCTCAAGTTGTAAAGGGCCATATAAATATGTGGCAGACCTTTCAAAAGATATTTTGCTAGAGCCAGCCTGGTGGCATAGTGGTTAGGTTTGCGTGCTCTGCCAAACGGCCGCCAAACAGCCTGGGGTTCATGGGTTCGGATCCTGGGTGTGGACCTATAGCACTCATCGAGCCATGTTGTGGCAGTGACCCACATACAAAATAGAGGAAGATTGGCACAGATTTTAGCTCAGGGACAATCTTCCTCACCAAAAAAAAAAAGAAAACAAAAAAGAAAACAAAAAGATATTTTGCTTGATTGATAAATAGTGCTACTTGCAATTTTGCACCAAGGCTCCAACTTTCAAACCTCAAACTCTGAGGACCACCTCAGATTGATTCTGTGCTCAAGAGAATTTCCTGTTTCAAAGCTTAATGATTACAACTAATTGTGAGTCTGAATGTCTTAAGTGGCCAAAATACATTAACTACTATTTTATTCCTTAAAGGCTGACATAGTAGAGTTTGTTTCCATTTTGTACTTAAAGATTGCAATGAATAATTGTGGTAAATAGTAACAACAGAAACTTAGATCTATTTTATATTCTTTCAAATTTGGATTGGCTGATGCAGTCAAGATTTTTTTGACAGACTGGTCAGTAAATGTAAATTAAATAGATTATTTTAAAAACTTTTAATTTTCGAATATACTTTTTACCTGATTCAACAGGCAAGGAATATGGTAAGATTTGGAATTTCCAAAATGGAGTTAATATCTCTGTGATATGATTAGTATTCATATTTGAAGGCAGGGTGGAAGAAAGAAAATTTCCCACCAATACTTAGATGTCAGGAATTGGAATAAGTAACCTCTATGGTTAAATTTTATTGGCTGATTCTTTGGTAGTTTTCTATTGCATCTTAAGTCACATCCTTTCCATTTTAAGTTATGTAAAGCTGCTTGAAATGTACACATTGGGGAGGTAAAACATTTCAGTGAACAGATAAGAATTGAAAGTGTGATAGAAAGGAAGAGCAGTCTTTTGCACTATGGAAATTGTGAGTTCATGGATAGAATGAGGCAGTGTTTGCTGATTTTATTTATTAATGACTCCAATACACCCTGTTGAAAAGTGAACATTTTTCTTTTCTTTCTTCATAATACTAAATAGCAAATGCATAGTACTTTAGAATAGGAAAATACTTTAAAGGTCCAATGTCCTTGTTTTGTAGATAATATCTAATATTTACAAAGAAATTTACAATTGCTTCCAGATAACATGATTTCATAGAATCTTCAGAACTCTATTATTATCTTCAATTAAAAATGAGGCAATGGAGATTCAGAGAGCTTAAATGACTTTTCCAAGGTCACAGAGATAATAATAATAATGATGGATAATATTAATTGAGTACTTAATGCCATGCCCTCCTCGTAACGTGATCACATTTAATTCTCACAATAGTCTTATTACTTCATACATAATATGTGAAAAGCTGGGATTATAAATCAGTGCTAAGCAACTGGTGTAACCGATTTATTTTTTTATTGAGTGCTCGTCTATAGACACAACTTAAATATTGAATAAAATTAATGAGAGTCCATGTTTTTAGACTGTGTATATATGAAGCCGATTGATCAGGTAAGTAGTATTCTCATTTTACAGATGAGACAATATAGGGAATTAAGATGACCATATTAGTATTGTGCTAGGTAATGCTGACAAGCAGCGGCAAGAATCCAGTTCTTCCCCACAGACCAGTTTCTCTTTCTCTGCCATGTGTGTTAGAGTGTTGGGTGGGCAATAGGTGACTAGGAGCCAAAGCTAATGACAAAGAAGTACCAAGTACTCCATATTCTCAATATTGGAGACCATGTATCACCTGCAGGATTTAATAAGAGTCAGACAAACTGACTCTGCACCCCCCACCCCCACCCCTTGGCCTTCATCATCTGAGACTGAACCACTCCTCATGCCCAAACCACTTAAGCTTTTGACTAGACAAGGGGAGATGGACATGTTGTTAGAGTCGTGAGTCTTTGGCCTAGTGGAAAGTACTGTGGCTTCCCCTTTGAAACCAGAGGGGGTGCTCTGAGGACCACCTACAGAGATTGGGATTAGAAGAGGAGAATGATATCTTATTTCTTAGTCATCAAACCGGCTGATCTGACCCCAGTGCCTATGTGACTAGGAGAAGAGAGAATCAAAGTGAGATAATGGGGCAGAGAGAAGTGAGGCAGCAGAGCAGCCTGTACCTACCTTGTGGCATGGCAGTGATGTGTGAGTTTCCCAGGGGTCAAGAACCCTCCATGGACAGCAGCATACTTGAGCTAACTTGCCAGTGCCCTACGCAAGAGGCTGTGGGGGTAATGCCAAAGGTAGTAACTGAGGGGGTATTGGAAGAGCAAGGTGGAATCTATGCCCTGGGGAGGCCCCACACAAGTCCCCTCACATGTGTACCCCATGGAAGAGCCAATGTTGGGATGTCTGCCACACAGAGGCCAATAAGCAGCATCAGCCAAGAGAAGGCTACAATGCAGCACTGAAGTAGACGCTTGTCCCTTTATATCTCTGCTTCTACTATAAACCTCTACCCCCAAGCCCACCCCTCAAGAGGAAAGGGAGGGAGGAGTGAAGGAGGAGACAAGCCCCTTTCCCATTTCATGCCTTGGCCACAAATACCTCAGCTGCAGGAAGAGAGGAGCTGAAAATGAAGTTTTAAATTGAACTGGACTTCTTAGTAATGTAGTCACTTCAAAGCTGTGGGAACTGCCCAGAATGTTGTTAAGGGATGAGAAAGGGAGATTCAGCAGAGTAGGATTAAGGTAGTAATTGGAAAAAAAAAAAAAAGATATTATATGTTTGTACTCTACTGAGTTTGGGCTGTTTAGGATGGATATTACATATGTTTCAAAAATATATGTAATAACCATAGCTTACGTGGACAGCTTTGCACTGTTTTCAAATATGGGGAAAGTTTTACGGGATGGTGTTGTCAGGAACCACGTAGCATCTTTAAAATCTTCCATTATTGCGTGTCCCAGGGATGAAATCAAGAAAATGTGGGCCAGCAAAAAAGGCAACTCCCTCCTTTCTTCTGATTTTTCCTTTTGCCATAGCAGGTATCTTGGCATCTGATCTACCAGAATGAAGATGTGATTCTAAGCCAGGTAGTTCACTTTTTTTTTTAAATTTATTTATTTGTTCCCCCAAAGCCCCAGTAGATAGTTGTATGTCATAGCTGCACATCCTTCCAGTTGCTGTATGTGGGACACGGCCTCAGCATGGCCGGAGAAGCGGTGCATTGGTGCGCACCCAGGATCCGAACCCGGGCCGCCAGCAGCGGAGCGCGTGCACTCAACCGCTAAGCCACGGGGCCGGCCCAGCCAGGTAGTTCACTTTTGAATAAAAAATCCTGACTGATAGAGTTAATCAAACAGTCAATATTTAATGAGTGCCTTCTATGATAAATACCGTGGGGATTAAAAATATATAAAAATGGTCCCTACTTTCAAGAAGGTTACAATCTGGATAAACATATACTCATCAAAGATAGAACAGTGTAAGACAAGTGCCAAATGAATAGAAGTGACAGCTAAAGTATGTATGGATTTAGATTACCCAGACATCCTCTTGCAGTGGTCATCAAGTCAGAAAAGGTGAGGCTTAAACAGTGCGGTGAAGGATGGGTAAGAATAAAGTGGGCAGAGACTAAAGGGCTGCTACGTGAGCAGATGAGTAGAGATCAGGGTAGTTTGGAAGTCACATTTGGAGGCATTGAGTCCCTCCAAACAATTTCTGCGTCAGCCTACTTTTCTTTGCAAGTACTAGAAAACTTAAACTGGCTTAAAAGATAAAGGACATTTATTTATTGCCTTATGTAATCGAAGAGAACAGAGGTAAAGTGGGCTTCAGTGGTGTGTTAATTAGGGCTGTAGCTCCATTTCTCTATCATCCTGATAGCCCTCTCTTTACCTTCAGCCTGGTGTTCTTCTTAGTTGCAAGATAATTCCTCAGTGTATGAGTTATCTATTGCTGCATAACAAATTACCCCAAAACTTAGCAGATTAAGCAATAAACATTTATTATCTCACAGTTTCTGTGTGATAGGAATCTAGGTGTGGCTTAGCCGAGTGGCTCTGTCTCAGAGCCTCTCACAAGGTGGCAATCAAGATGTCAGCCAGGCCATAGTCATTTGAGGCTTCAGTGGGATTGGAGAATCTGCTTCTGAGTTCACTCATGTACCTGTTGGCTGGAGGCTTCAGTTCCTTGTCATATGGGCCTCTCTATGGGTTTCTCATGAGATGGCAGTCAGCTTCCCCTAGGGGGAGAGACAGGGAGAAGAAGAGGGAGGGAGGAGAGAGAACACAGGATGTTATAATATAATTTCTTCTATTGGTCATATAGACCCACCCTGCTACATTGTGAGAGGAGGATTATACAGAGGTATGAATATCAGGAGGCTGGAATCATTGGAGTCTGGCTACCACATCTGGCCTATATGATTCCTTGTTCATATCCAGGAGAAGAGAGTTGCTTCCTTTAGCCATTGAATAGAAGTTCTCAGATTTGCTCTGATTGCATTCAATCGCGGTGACTAGGAGAATAACAGCTACTGAATGACTTAGGTCCGGGTTGCTGAGCCAATGTTTGTTTTAAGGGGGATAAGATCACAATGATTGGCTTAGACAAATTAGGGTCCGCCTAGAGCTGAAGATGTGGTTTGCTACCACTCAAACAGCATTGTTTCTCCACAGAAAGAGGTGGATAATATGTTGGGGAGGCACCCACAGAGTCCTCTACAGTATATCTCTGGTTACTCAGCATCCATACATATCCTCCTTCCTATCCATACATTGTTACATGCATTTACAACCTCTCTCCAAAGGGAGACAATCCAAAGTTTAATTCAAGCTCTGAGTCCGGGATCTCTGGGTGTTGTCTCTTCCTCTTCACGAGGTATGGATACAAGTCTTCACAGTCTAATGATCTAAGGGGTTCACTTCCAACATAACCAATATGGAATTGTGGAGAAAGAACAGGATAACTTCAAAAAAACTCCCATTGGAAAAAGAGAGGCTAAAATACAATGCGTAGCTTTCTCTGGTCTACAGCACATGTCATATCCCACTAGATAGGAATTTTAAGTTCTCCTTGCCCTGGCTGGAACAGAGAGTCTGGGTAGAGAGGGTAGGAAATGAGATCCCAGACATTAATTGGTGTCAGATTGTTGAGGGCCTTTTAGAACTTCAGCCTGTAGGCAGTGGAGAAAGCAAGATCACTGAAAGTTTTTGAGTAGAGTAGTGACATGATCAAAATTACTTTGGTAAATTAATTTGGAGGCGCTATTCAGTAAAAATTCACAAATCTCCTTAAAATAATGCCCTGGGGACAAGTTTCCTCACATAAACTCAAAGTGATGCTTGAAAAAGAAATGCTAACATATTTCATAGTAAAAGTCCATGTGTAACCCAGGTTTGTGTCTTTCCAAATAGAGATTATAAGTTGTTTCTAGGCACCTACATGAAACAAACAGGGTGGTTCACATTGTGTCACTTCCCTGGCATTAATTCCAAACTAGAATGAATGAACTTTTAAGACTCCTTTGAAAAGGTTTGTAACAGAAGGTAGACTTGGTAGGTAGAGAGTGTCTGGGACTAAGTTTAAATTGAAAAAGTGGGAAAAAAATTAGTAGGTAAAGCATTGTTAGGTAACAATAACCCTTCACTTACCTGGGAATGGTGAAGGAAATAATAAAAATTACTGTTTAAATTATTTTACTACTATAAGTTCTATACAAGTTAGCTGGTAAAAGTGTGTGTAACCTGTGAAGCATTTTTATTTTAAAAAGGAATCAAGTTGGGGTGTAAGTGAAGCTGTGAGCCTACAGCACCACCTGCTATTGTGAGGGGACTTTACTAGTTCTGGATATGAGGGAATATCTTCTTCATAGTGATAAAGCCTATGGGATTTCTCCTCAGATGGCCTGGAAGGAATCCAAGATGGAAAGTGGTAGAAAAAATGATTATTCCTGTTTAAAATGTCAGATATTAGGATTTAAGTTGTATTTGATTTATTCCTGAGAAACATGTGATGGAAATACCCCCACAATAAAGTTGTGTTATTTCTCTAGTCTACAGACTTGAGTGAGTATGGGTGAGTGAAATGTATAAAAGAAAACATTTTTTGAGGTAGGAATAGATTCATCATTGAGTTTCTCTGCCAAATTCAGAATTAGATAGTGGAAAAATTCTATTTATTTTGAGTTTGTGAATTTGCCAGCAAACTGTTGGGAAAAATAAAGACAAGCCAGATGAGGACTAGGGTTACGGAATGAACCATAGATGACATATGACTGAACTTTTTAAGAGAAGAGTATAGTTTTTCCTACTTTTATTTCCCAGTTTTAGTTTAGAGTCTTTAATAACTGTGATTTGCAGCGTGCTTTTCTATTGTAGTAAACTATAGCAGCAAAATGGAAAACACAGCATATTGCAGTGTTGAAATCAACCTTAAGGGCCAGGAAATTGAAAATATCAAGTTTCCATAGTAACACTAATTTGGTCAGATCACACATGTTGTTTCTGAGCCATTAGTTTACTCTTATGATGTTAAAAGAACATAATATTTACTCTGTAATGTGGTTAAGTTAATGTAACAATGCAAAGCAATATCATATTTTCTGCATGCACATTTTAAATAATTTTACTATGGTAGGCTTGACATTTGATTGCTTGTACTATTTTGGAAAATGTGAAAATGTTGTAAAAGTTTTTAAAAAGTTTCTGAAGATAATTTTATAGGAAATCATGAACATATCACAACTTAGAAAAATGATAAGATAAAGATGAACTGCATTTTGAAAGTTTGCCCCAGAATTTTTTGCTGATTTTCTGAGACTTTATTTGGTCTTCCAACTGGATAGCTTTGACGAGATCTGATTTTAGTTTTCACAGTTATCATGCTCTTTATGGTATATCCTTGATATCTACTAGGGATTTGTCCCAAGTCCTTTTTGAATTCCCAAATTCGTGAATACTACCATAGCTGTCTGTTGGCTGACTTTTTGGGCCCAATTTTCCACCAAGAAGACTTTTCCTCCACAACTTTATAGGAGTTTCTACAAAGATAATGATCTAGAAAAGGGCAAATTTGTCTTCTCAGCAGGCCCCCGCCCGGTGCACTCACCAAGCACACCTTCGTAACTGGTCCTCACGTACTAGTCTCACATTGCGTGTGGTTCAGATTTGCTTCTTCGTAAAATGACAAAATGCTACATATCAGACCTTCAAGGCCACTTGTGATTATCACATAGATTTTTGGCTGTTAAACGTCCTTGCATTCCTGAGATAAATCCCACTTGGCCACAGGGTATAATTCTTTTTATATATTGCTGGATTTGATTGGCAAGTATTTTGTTGAGGATATTTACATCTATATTCATAAGTGATATTGGTCTGTAGTTTTATCTTCTGGTGACATTCATGAATATTAGAGTATGCTCTATCTATCCAAATTCCCATTCAGTTCACTCAAATTAATAAAAACAAGTTAATTCAATGAAAAATGACAGCCATGCTTTTTGACAGATATTTTGAATATGAATACAATTTATTTGGTGGACTGGATTGTTCACTTCTTCCCTGTCTGAGTCTAAGTAATGCTGAGAAATTAAATTCAATTCGAGAAGTATTTATTGAATGCCTATTATGCTAGGCGTTGTGCTAAGTGCTAGGGATATACTGATGAATAGTGAATGATAGTAGCAGTAATAGTAGTATAGCAGTAATAAGTTGCATAGTGGATAAGCATACTTGGATTTGACTCCTACCTCTACCACTTCCTGATAGACCACAAATTGCTTAACCTTAGTTTCTTCATCTGTGAAATGTGGCTACAAATAGCATGTAATTCATAGGATTGCTGTGATGATGTAAACATGTAAACAGTGCCTGGCACTTGGTAATCACTAAATATAGGTTAACTATTATTGCTATTATTATTTTTTGCTTTTCATGTGCCAGAATTTACTTCCATTACTTCATTTAATTCTCACAACAACTCTGTTGAGGAGGATGGTATTACCTCCATTTTTATAGCCAAGAATCTGGGGCTCGTAGAGGCTGAGTAACTTGTCTGAGATCACCAATATGGTGACGAGTAGAAGCAGAATTCACACCCAGAATATGCTTGACTGCCAAGCCAATGTTCAAATATATTACTCTGGCTTAAAGAAGCTCTCACCTAGTTTTTCCAGGAAGCCCTGTCCAATAACTAGCTTAGATTCTTCAAAGTTTCCAGAGAAGGTCTTTTGGTGCCATATTCCAGTGACTTGTTCCCCTTAAGTCAGTTAGGAAAAAAGAAAAGTCTAAAACACAAATCTCATCTTTTGCACTTGAACTCTATTTCTTCCTTTGTGTAGAGGAGAAAACATATCTACTCGTGTGGCAGCCTAAAGTCAATACATTCCATTATTTTCTCTTTCATTTACTTAGAGAATTCATTGTTCAATGGAGGAAAAGCACAAAGTATATATGAAAGCTTTGTTTTTCTTGATTTCTCTTTAATGTTAAAAAGTTAAGGAGCTGAATCTTTTGTTGTCTATTTAGATACTCTTTCTGCCCTGGATTTTGATCCTTATTTCAACATTATTTTCAGGGTCTTCTGACTACCTGCTCATGGGTTAGATTCCCACCTTGTTGTGATTTTTAAATACCTTCAGTTTTCACACCACATGAAGGGCATAAGAAGTCGTGAGAAGGTGAGAAGAGGGTCAATAAATAATGTAAAGGCAAAAGTATAAACATTTAGGGCCAAATTTAGTGAACAACTTCTGTTGCGTAGAAATAGCTTTTCTATGGCAAAAAAAAAAAAAAAGACTATCATTTTGGGGGAAGGATGACAGAAGTTTGGATGCTGAGGCATCAGGGGAAGGAGTTTAAGTAGAATGAGACACAGAGAAGTGATGCAGAGTGAAGGTAAGGTAACTATTGTGCTTCTACCAAGAGACATCCTAGGACTTGACAATGGTCTTGTATGTCCTTCATGGTAAATGACATTATAGAAGACCAACCTGCTTCTCTCAAGAGGGGCAATTATCCAACATTTCCTTCTTTCTCCCTATCTAGGGATTCTTATAGGTAATGTTTTTAAACCCTAGATCAGGGGATTGGGCTAATATGAGCAATATATATTTAGAATTGAATTTCTCTGTGAAAGATGGGTGAATACCTAAAAACCAAGAAACTTTCTGAAAGGAAAAAAAAAGTCTTTATTTTAAAGGAAGAAATTCTAGTGCATACCGAGTATGACACAAGGCTGATACCCACCCAGTGGCCAGATATATTTTCCTGAGGGATTTTGTTGTGTTTATTCCTCTAGCATTTTTTCATTCCTGACTTTTGGGGTGGCCCTTCTGTGAAGAGTTTCCTCATCCCAGCTGTTATGATGTTTAATCTAGAGTTGCCAACTTCTGATCTGGCGGTTCCAAGACACAGGGTGAGGAAAACAAAGCTTTCCAGTATTTCTGAATCCTATCCCCCACCCGCACTGGAATTAGTGCTTTCATCTCTGGTCAATCCTGAATTGTTTTCAACCCTAGCTTCATCTCTCCTCTCCCCCGGAATAGCAGAACAATTACTAATGGTAAAGATCCATGTCCATGTCCAGAGTTCAAATTACTTATGCCCCACACAAACCTCAATTTATTTCTCTTTTCCTTTTCTATCCCTCTTCTCCCCTCCACCAATGTAAATTATGGTGGTTTTCTTTTGGGAAATATTTACTTTAAAGAGCTTTTTTTTAAAGATAAAAATTAGATTTTGGTTTTTAAACTAACTAGGGTGTATTTTTTTTTAGGAAAAACAGGATTATTTTTAAACAGGATAATCATCTGGTTTTGATCCTAATGTTAGTTCATGGGATGCTTGACACTTCCAATAAGGGAAGTTGTGGCATTTCATTTTAGAAAAACACAAGGATGGTTACTCCCCGCTCCCTCTTGCCCTCGACCTGAATTGTTTAATGTTAAAGTGGGGTGGTCCTGACTGGTCCTATGTTTTATGCCTGACCTGCTGCAGGACTAGGCAGATAAGGATGTAGGGGTAAGCGGAATTAATACTCGAAGGCAGAAAGCAGGGCACAGATTCAGATGAAGAAACAGCCCCTTTTACCAGATGTGGAAAGGCATAAATCTTACAGTATTGTAACATGTTGCTTTCTTCTGGTACACTCAACATGCTATTATACTGTGAATGAATCTACCTCTGGCAATGGAAAGTATTTAGGAGATCAAATGGTGAAGTAGGAAAATATGGTTCTTTGGTTCTCCTACTATCTCCAAGTGTCCGGTAGAACATGGCTTTTACCGCAAGGCTTTGTCTAAGGACCCCACCCTCAGGGTCCCCACAGATTTGCCTTTAGGCAATACCCCATGCTCTGGATCTTTTCCTCACCTTTACCCTCCACTGTAAGATGGATATCAACTGACCGGAAATAATTTAGTGTCCCTTTACCTTATACATTTCTGCTCCCAGCCGCGTATAGCTAGCTAGCTGGTTGGAAAAATTTTAGCATTAATATAACATTTTGCACTTTAACAATAAGAATCTTTTAGAATTCATTCCTTATCCCCAGAGAAACTCTACTAATATATAACAAATTAGTGGAAATTTCAGATGATGTCAAGGTAATTGGACAGGTGTCTGGGAGCAGGCAGGCCTTCTAGTGTCCTGTAGGATTTTATGTATAAGGTCAAAGCTGCCTTTGAGTCATCACTTGTTTTCTACTGAGAAAATTCCTATTACTTCCATGGAAAGGTCTTAATGAAAGCTTCAAAGAAAAATCAGATTTGTGGTGAAGGAAGGATGGGTCCTTATTTTAAAGATGTTTAACAAAAAAATACAAAGATTAAATGGTGTTCCCATTTCATATTTCATAGCAGCCTAGATGAGAAGAACCCAAACTCCTGTACTGTTTTTGCCATGTTATTCTAGGACTTTTGTATGCCTGACAACTCTTGTTCATGTTTCCTCTCTTTTTCCTCTTTCTGGCTCATCTGTATTATTTATACTTTTGTTTTCATATATGAAAAAATATTCCTTCCAAATAGTTGAAATTCCTATAAAAGTTGTGTTTTTTTGTTTTTTTTTAAGAATGAAAGTAGGAATCTACCTTTGGCAGAATGGAAAATATTTAGGAGATCCAAGTCACATTTATACTATTACTGATTTTGGCATTGTACTTGACTTAGCCCTCAAATATCAAATATGATGGAAACCTTTTATGAATGAAGCTTGTGTTGAGTGGATTCAAATATCTGCCTTACAGACTAGGCATGACTTATTTGGAATTTTTGTGTATAAGAAAATATACTCTGTACACCATATACCTGAGTTTGTATAATAACTAACTTCTGCAGAGCTTAGAAAAATAATTCCTTCCTGTTTAAACATTAAAATATGCTTATTAAATTTTATATCATTATAAAGTGTAATTATTTTGTTTAGTATTAAGGAGCTATGTTGATCAAAATATTAAACTATTTTTGGTTTGTTTACTCATTTTCAGTTGTCAAAATAAGTATAATTGGAAACAGCTGCTTTGAGATTATTTTTGACAACTCTTCACATTCAAATCTAAAATGGATAACTTTAAGAAGATGGGCCTTATCTAATTATGATTTTTCCTAGTGTATATATATTCAGATTGCTGTTCTGCAAATTAGAAGATAATTAAAAACAGAAACCAATCATTTTAAAACTAGTACCACAGTTTTATAGAAAGATATTTTCCACGGCTTTCTCATTTTTATATAAATTGATTAGCTTCATTTGGCGATTTTACACATATTAACGTTTTACTATTCTTTGGAATGATTAAAATGTGGTAGAAGACTAATGAAGTGTTTCTTTACCCTTTTATTCTTGTCTTCAAGCTACACTTAAACTTTTTTTCATTTTTAGAACAGCTTAATAATGTGATTTGATATTAGCAAGAGATTTAGAAATTTTCAATATTTTAATAACTTTTGTGCTCAGATAAGTACATTTATTTTAATAGTTCTTCAAATTAATTTATCTCATTCTAAGTGAGCTCTTGATTAAATTTAGAAATTAGGAAGCTATTGGAAATATTTTTTTAAATACCAGCTTAATATAAAATTCTATACTATTGGATAACTTTTATTCTAAATTTAACCCTATAGTACTTCTAATTTATTTTAGGAATTAAAAAAAATATATTGTGTGCCTTTTTTTCTCACCTAGAGCAGAGTCTGGCAAAGACCAGAATAAAGATAATCAAAGATACCTACTATGCCTCTGAAAGTATGGGTCCTGCTTATTTTACTGTCCATGCTAGGATTCCATTCCTATGCACACGTTACACACAAAGAAAGAATTGGGCTCCAAAGGACTTTGATTTTACATGGCCATGTGGTATGACATAAAGAACACTGGACTACAGGTTGATAGCCCTATGTTCCAAACTTTGCTTTTCATTAAGCCTTTTCTCTAGGCCTCATTTTTTCCCCAAACATGCTGATGAGTATGGATTGGAAGTCTTTCCTGTTTTCACCCTCTTTGATATTTTGGAATATTTGGAATATCATCTACAACTGACTTCCTCTGATGTTTCCTACCCTGTCCATCTCAAGCATTTTGCATTTTCCTCAAGGTCTGCACTTTATCACAGACACAGTCACTGATGGCAGATGACTGTAATTCTGAGAGCAACATGAATAGCACATCATGAACCACAGTAAAAACAAAACAAAAAGCAAGAACACTGTCTAACACGAGCCCCTAAATAATAAGGCCTTTTTGAGTCCTTTCTGAGAAGTCCCTGATAAAAACAAATTTACCCCTGACTTCTGCCATCTATGATAGGTGGTGAACCTTGCCCATTTGGTAACCGTGTGAGGAAATGGCTGCTTTTGCCCACCATAAACAGATTTACTGTTACCTTGGTAACAGTGGTTTTCTCCCTTAAATACCTTCTGTATTCTTTATTTGGAGAGTCAGTTATTTTAATGACTAGACTCCATTACAAGGCATTAAAAGTAAAAATACTTTTCTTTTTTTTTAAGTCCTACTCTCTTGACTATATTCCCTATGCTGTATGTTATATCCCCATGGCTTGCTTATTGATTGATTGATTGTAAATTCTTCCTATTCCTATGCGTGATTATGTGTGGATTCAGTCCAGACATATCAACCATTAAGGAACCAATTTCACAGTTAAGTGAGTGGTCTGTGCTTAGATTTCCTGTTGGTCTCTTTTTTGTGTGTGTGAGGAAGATTAGCCCTGAGCTAACATGTGTTGCCAATCCTCCTCTTTTTGCTGAGAAAGATTGGCCCTGGGCTAAGAACCATGCCCATCTTCCTCTACTTTATATGGGACGCTGCCACAGCATGGCTTGATAAGTGGTACATAGGTCTGCACCTGGCAACCAAACCTGCGAACTGTGGGGCCACCGAAGTGGAGCAGGCGAACTTAACCACTACGCCACCGGGCCAGCCCCGGCTTATTTATTTTATAACTGGAAGTTTGTACTTTTTGACTCCTGTCATCCATTTTGTTCACCCTCCACCCCCCGCCTTTGGCAGCCGCCAATCTGTTCTCTGTATCTTTGAGCTTGGTGTTTTGTTTTTTGTTTTAGATTCCACATGTAAGTGAGATCATGTGGTATTTGTCTTTCTCTGTCTGACTGATTTCACTTTGCATAATGCCCTCAAGGCCCATTCATGTTGTCACAAATGGCAAGATTTCATTCTTTTTTTATGGCTGAATAATATTCTTATATGTGTGTGTGTGTGTGTGTGTGTGTATATATATATTACATTTTCTTTATCCATTCCTCTGTCCAATGGACGTTTAGGTTGTTTCCATATCTTGGCTATTGTAAATAATGCTGCAATGAACATGGGAGTGCACATATCTTTTCAAGTTAGTGTTTTCACTTCCTTTGGATGAATACCCGGAAGTGGAATTGCTGGATCAAATAGTAGTTCTACTTTTAATTTTTTGCTCCATACTGTTTTCCATAGTAGCTGCACCAATTTACATTCCCACCAACAATATACAAAGGTTTTCTTTTCTTTTGTCTCTGAGTTTTCCTTTCACACCGCACACTTTAGTATCGAAGATTTCCTCTGACTCAGGCCGGGTATATTCTTTCTCCTTTCAAAGACTAGCTCCTGCACCTGTGCTCTTCCAGCTGTCCAAACATTGTTCCTTCATTTGTCTACCCAGACTACCATCTTGCATCTGTAATATTTCTTCATCTGTCTAAAACCATAGTAGTCTTCTTTAAATGAAAAAGGTCCTTTCTTTTGACTTTATTGCTCTCATGTTGCTTTCCTTTAGTTCACCTATTTACTACCAAAAGTCTTTGAAAGAATCATGTTTGCTTCCTCTGCCTTAGAGTGATCTAGAAATTCTATACCTGATTGTGGCTTGACTTCTGCCCTCAACAATCTAGTGAAACCATTCTCTTTAAGGTAATTAAAAATTGTTCAGTCACTGAGCACAATCACTTTCTCTCCAGACCATATGAACTTTAAAAATTTTTAATATTTTAAAATTACATTAAAAAATTAAAAATTAAATTAAAATTTAAAAATTTCAGTATTGTGAAATATAGGATACAAAATAGTGCATAATAATTATATGTATAGTTTAACAAATATTTGTGAAGTGAACACCCCTGTAACCACCACCCAGGTCAAGAAATAAAACAGTACTGATACATAGGAAGCCCCCTGTGTATGTCTTCCCAATTATCCTCTTTTCAATCCCAAGCTCCTTTTCTTTCTCCAGAGATAATCACTATCCTGACTTTTATAGAAGTATTTCTTTAGTTTTCTTTATAATCTTACCACTTGGGTACGCACCCCTGAACAACATAGTTTGCCTTTCTTTTTTTCTTGACCTTTATATAGATGAAATCATTATTGTATGTGTTTTTGTGTGACTTGTCTTTTTTGTCTTGACATTAATTTAAGAATTATTCATATTATTATTTGTAGCTATGGATTGTTCATTCTCATTGCTGATTAAGACCACAATTTATTTATCCATTCTATTGCTGTTAGACATTTGAATTGTTTACAGTTTTTGGTAATGATGAATAATGCTTCTATGAACATTCTTGTTCATGTATCATGGTACATATAAACATGTATATCTCTGGGGTGAAGATTTGGTCGTAGAACTGCAGAGTCATAGGGTATGCATTGTCTTCAACTTGACCAGGTAATGCAATATGTTTTCAAAGAATTTGTACCAATTTACACAATTCATATTATAAAAGTTCCTGATGCTCCATGTCTTGGTTAACTCTTAATGTTGTCAGACTTTTACATTTTTCTCATCTGATGGACGAGTAGTGGTATTTCATCACGGTTTTAAAATGCATTTCCCTGAGATATAGTGGCACTGAACATTTTAAAATATGCTATTAGTCATTGAGATGTCCTCTTTTGTGAAGTGCTTGTTCAAATCATTTCACCATTTTTACTCATGGGTACTTTTGCTTGTTATTTGTAGGAGTCTCTTTATATTCTGGATACTAGTTCTTTATCAGTTATATTGTCAACTTAAAAAGCAAATTTGCCAGTTATTTTACCCTCAAAATGAGTTTATTCGGGAATAGCCAAAAGAATTGCAATTTGGGATGCACATGCTATGGCAAACCATAAGCAAATCCAGAAAGACAAAGGAAGAGGTTTGCTTTTATAGAGCAAAATAGGGAGTAGGGAGGGGCTGTTCTAAACAAAAGTCTGTTGGAGGAAAGTAATAGTTCAGGGTGGCAACAGCTTCTCATTGGCTGAGCTGCAGCATTTCTCCTTGGCTGGGCTATTGTCAGGTGGGCAAAGAAATCTTCTTTCAGTAGTAAAGTAGTTGTACTTCAAGCCAGAGGCGCGAGTGTACGTCTCTTCCTGTTTGGAGTAATTGATGATGTATGATAGGGCATGAGAGCTTCCCCTACAGGCCTTTCTAATTCCAATTTAGTTGAGGTTTCTCTTATTCATTTCACAGTTTCCCCTTTTGATCAAGATCTTTCTCTGAAAGCATCACTGATCAAGAGTCACGTTCTCCGTGCATGGTAATTTTGTCCCTTGGCGCCAGGAAGGATCTTTCCTGGTTGTCATGTCCCATGTTGGAAGGAAAGTGCATAGTGGTTGCAAGCCATGTAGTCCACATTTGAGTAACAAGGAAGGTTAGGAGGGAGAACTCTCAGGCATTTCCCATCTAAAGTCTCCAAGGTCGTAGGTGGTGGAGATCATTTTGAAGTGCTGAGCTAGCATCACCACACTGGGCATGTCATTTTTACAAAGGTTCGATAGGCAATAATTGAACATAGTACAGAAGTTCACAACAAGTATACAGAGTAAGATTAAGAGCAATACTGTAAGCCCAGTTTGCAGAATGGTTCTAAACCAAGAGCCCAGACCTTGAAGGTAACCAGTTGAACAGATCAAAAAACAGCGGATTGTTAGATGAAATTTGTTGTAGACAATGCGCTTGCTCTCTGTCTTATGCAATTGGGTTTCTACTTCCCCAGAGGCATTTATCCATGTGTAACAGGAAGTGTTCACCACTGCACAGACACCTTCTTGCTCAGCAAGTAGATAATCAAGGGTTATATGATTATCCCAAACTACCTTGGTCAATGAGTTAAGTGACCGTTGTTGAGCTGAAATTGCTTTGGCTGTGGAGTCAGCCAACTCTTCTAGTGATAGGGAGAGATTCCTGATCATTCATTCATTGGCACTCACTCCGATCCATGGAAAGAAATCTCCTCCCAAGGAAGGAAACCCAGAGTCACATAAGCGTCCTGGAAGTTCTTATTTAGTGTGACTATGGAGATTTAGTGGGAGAGACCAATGAGAGGTCTCTGGTTATGCAGAGAGAATAGGACAGTGAATACAGCAAGGGCACACTGTCCTTGTATTCTCCAGCTGTCAAGGCAATGAGTTACCCAGGCATAAAGGCTATCACTGAAACCTCCATGGATGCAGACGTAACCAGAGGGTGTACATAAGGCTCTGCATAAGTGATATCATCTATAGACTCATTCATTGGCATAGAGGCATTAGCATTATATAACCAAGGCTCAGATACTAAGTTGTTACATACCAAGAGGTTGCCTAAATACATGGACATGTCAAGAAATTACAAACAATTTGGTTTACGTTGGTGATCCCACAAAATGCTTTATATAAATCTTCAAATATAAATATAAATATTCAAAATATTTATATAAAATTTCAAAATATAAATATATATAATATAAATTATTATATACATTTTTATATATAATATTCAATTATATAAATATTCAAAAGGTCTTTTGTTCCCCTTCCAAGGCTGGGTTAAATTAAAGCAAAGGACAAGTCTAGGTGGGCTTAGCACCCTGACTTGGTATAATGGGACAGCAGAGCAATTTAGACAAACGACAGCATCTGGAATCCCAGTGAAGTTACTTATCGAGTGAACTAAGGGATCATTACTATCTTGGACAGACTGAGGTTTCTGAGGGTAAATCCAACAGTCAGAGAGGTTTCCCCCTTTTGCAAGGCATTGAGAAATGCAGACAAGAGCATTGTCCTTCCAGGAAAGAGAGAGAAAATAAAGCAAGAAACAATAGTGAGAAGAGGGTATACAGGCCTGATCCAGTCATCTTGGGAAAGCTGTCTGCCTCAGAAGTCAGCTGCTTCAAATCCTGGTGAATTTTATCTTCAGATCACTGGATGGAGTGCAGGTCCACTTGGGGTTTGGTGCCTTCTTTAGGTGTAACCAATGTATCTAGGAGTCCACTCCCTGGAGTTTGGCAGCACAAGTGTTAGTTAACAGTACCTGATAGCGCCTCTTCGAGTGAGGCTGGAGAGAGTTTTTTTGGAGGTGTCTTTTGCAGTAAACAAAATCTCCAGGTTGTAGAGTGTGGTGTTTGAGGTCTTCATCTCCCAGGGGTACCAAAGCATGGTTATTTTTAACAGAAGCAGGTAGGCCTTTACAATATTGAAATATGTTTCCCTTTACCAATTAAGAGTTGAAGGAAGCAGGAGCCAAGTGCATTGGGCAACCTGTGATTATTTCAAAGGGTGAGAATTTATGAGTTTCAAAAGAGGTAGACCTGAGATTTAGAAGGACCAATGACAGAGCTTTAGACCAGGGTATCTGGAGGGTTTCTACAAACTTCACTAAATGAGTCTTAATAATGCTGTTAGTACTTTTGGCTAGCCCGGAGGATTGAGGATGATAAGCACAATGAATGTGCTGCAGAACCGGCCAAACAGCACAGACCTGTCCAAGCACTTGACCTGTGAAATGAGTTCCCCAGTCACTATGAAGTTTGAAGGGGGTCTCCCCCGCTAGGGGTAATCTTTTCTAACAGAATTTTAGCCACAGAAGAAGCAGTATCTTGTCTACCACGGAAAGCTTCAGTCTACTGAGAATACATAAAGACCATGACCAAGACGTATTTATATCCACGAGATGGAGGAAGCTGTATAAAATCCATTTGCCAAACCTTGAATGGTCCATTGGGCAATTTAAAGTATCCAGGAGTGATGCAGACAGGTTTTCCTGAATTGTATTTTGAGCAGGTAGGGCAAGCAAGATAGGCCCTTTTTGCGGCCTTATTGATATTTCCCCACCAGTGTTGGTGCATAAAGTTTACCATTTTATCTGCAGTCCAATGATTCAAGACATGTACGGTGGTTAGTAATGGGAATTTTAGAGTCTCGGGTAGAACTGGATTGTTACTTGGCCCAAACCAGAGCTTTCTCTTTTTGTCAAACCAACAAATGTTGAATTTCCAATCTTGCTTTTCCTTTTCTAAGGCCAATTGTTGGGTTTCTCTAGCCAGTTTTTCCAAGCTATCATTTGGGGAAGCATCCTTTTGGACCATGACAGACTTTTGGCTACTATTAGCTCCTTTAAGAACAGCATTCTTTGCAGAAGTGTCAGCAAGGTGATTTCCCTTAGCTTCCAGAGAGTCAAGTTTAGACTCCCCTGATTTCAATAATAGCTAAAGAAGCAGGTTAAGAGTATTGCAGCCAATAGTTCCTGAACATAAGGACAATTTAAAATTTTATTTTCGCTGAAAGTAAGGAAACCATGTTGCTTCCCAAACATCCCAAAGTCATGGGCCACTCCCAAAACATAAATACTATCAGTATAAATTTTGGCAGTCTGGCCTTTGGCTAGGGTACAGGCCGGCATAAGTGCACACAATTTGGCTTGTTGGGCCATAGTAGCCAAGGACAAAGGTGCTGCTTCGATTACTTCAAAAGACTTTGGTATCAGATATCCAGCACAATATTTACCATTGTCACCGTTTAAATAAGACCCATCAGTAAAACCCTGAGATGTCGTTGTTACTCAAAGGAGTTTCTTGTAGGTGGTCACAAGCGGTCAGGAGGTGATCTGTCAGTGTTAAACAGTCATGGGGGACTTCACTGGTCGTGGAGGGGAGAAAGGTGGCAGGGTTAAGGTTATTGCAGTGAGAAAAAGTTATGTGAGGAGCAGCTAGTAAGAGGATCTCAAGGTGAGACAGCTAGCCAAAAGATGTTGTGTATGGTGAGAATTTAGGAGGGCTTCCTTTGCATGGGGTACCAAAATGGTTAAAGGATATTTTACAACTATTTCTTCAGTGGCCTTAACCAAAAGGGCAGTGGCAGGTATGGCTATAAGGCAGGGAGGGTATCCTTGTGCTCCTGGGTCCAGTTGTTGGCTATAATACCCTATGGGTTGATGATGGTCCCCATGTTTTTGTATGAGTACCCCAAGGGTACTCTCTTCCTTTTCATAAACAAAAAGGAAAAAGGAAAGCTGGTAATTTGGATGCCCAAGAGCAGGAGGGTTTATTAAGCTCTCCTTTATGGTTTTAAAGGCTATGTCATCTTGTTCTCCCCACAAGATCAGGTCAGGGTTATTTGTTTTTTAAGAAAGACATACAAGGGTTTGGCCATAAAAGAAAAATTTGAAATCCAGTTTTGGCAATTGCCAGCCAGCCTGAGAAAACCTTGTAGCTGATGCTTAGAGTCTGTTTGGATCTAGGTGTAGCCCTTGTTCCAATATCAGGTGCCCCAAACGCTGAACCTGGGTTTGGACAAACTGCAGCTTCTCTTTGGTGACCTTGTGTCCCTTTAGGGCTAAAAGCTTTAGAAAGTGGATGCTGTTTTTCTGTGAGGAGTCCTGAGAGGAAGAACAAAGAAGCAAATTGTCTACATACTGCAACAAGGTAGAACCTCTAGAAAACTGTACATCATCCAGATCAGTCTTTAGAACTTCTGAAAAGTAAGAAGGACTTTCAGTCAAGCCCTGAGGCATCCTGTCCAGGTGAATTGTTTTCCTTCCCGAGTGAAAGCAAAGAAATACTGACTGTCCTTATCAACTGGGATGCTAAAGAAGGCGCTGCACAAATCAATTATAGTAAAGACTTTGCTTTCCGTTGAGGTAGATGCCAGTAGCGTATGAGGGTTAGGAACAACTGGGTGCCTAGGAATGACAATATTATTTATTTCTCCAAGGTCCTGGACCTAATCTCCATTCTCAGCCATTGGGTTTTCTTACAGGTAAAATAGGAGTATCACATGGACTAGTACAGGGGATAATGAGGCCTTGGGTCTTATAATTTTCTATTATTGGCCCAATACCCAGGAGGGCTTCTTTATTTATAGGATATTGATTAATTTTACAGAGAGGCTTTGAAAGATCTATTTGAATTTTGATAGGAGGTGCACTGTGGAGTCTGCTGATATCAGTTGTGGACTTTGCCCTTAAGGAGGGCAGCAGCTGATCTAAGAGAGATAAATGGCTAGTGTCCTTAAAGTTATTTTTAATACCATCAGTGATAGAACAAATAAAAGATGTTGTAGAGTCATTTAGTTTGTCCAGTTGGCTATTTTGACTACTGCTGTCACTGCTGCTATCAAATTCTAGAATTATTTCCCCCTTTCAGAAGAAAAAAACACCAGCATGGTATTTCTTCAGGAAATCTCAGCCTAACAGATGAATACGAGTGGAGGAACTAAGGAGAAGAGTGAGTGTCCCTCAGAGGGCCTAAACAAAAGGGAACGGGTTTAGAGACAGGGATGTGTTGGGGTTTTTTGAGACCCCCTCACTATCTGAACTGTTTTAGTACTCTGAGGCACGGGCACTGATAGCATAGCACTGGTGTCAATAAGTATGGGGACAGGTTTGTTCCCAGTCGTGAGAGTGAGTTCCCTAAGTTGATTAAGGGAAAGGATTGGGAAAAGCCCCTGGTTCCTCAGAGCCCTGTCATTGGGGATTGGGAGGGCATTGGAAGAATTAGTTGCGGGGCTGAAAACCCTGGAGTTTTTAGCTTGCAGCAGTCCTTTTTCCAGTGCCCTGGCTTTTTACAAAAGTGACAGAGACCAGGAAGTTTCTAGCTCTATCCGAAGGCCTCCATATGTTGGAGTTGAAAATTTAGGATTTTTGTGGGATTTTTTCTAGTTAAATCCTCTAGGGTGCAAGTGAGCTGATTTGCCAAATTGACCAAATCTGGAGTGGACATAGTCTCCCACTACATCCAGGTCCTCTTCACTAAGAGGGAAAGATCTCAGTCCAGCCCATTAACAAACATAGAATTAAAAAGTGCCCGAGTGGATTTAGCTTCCATGGGGAGGCCACAGTTTTCTTTGAAAGCAATCTGAAGCCAATTAAAATAGTCATGAACAGGTTCATCAGGCTTTTGCACGCAAGCCTGAGTTTTGTTCCAATTGACAAGCTTGGGAAAAGCTACTGGGATTGCTTGGTGGAGTTTCTTAGCAAGATTTCTAGGCTCTTGCCAAAGGTTAGGAGTTTGTTTTTCTAAATCCCTTTCAGAATGTTCCCATCAGGCTAGTTTCATCCAATTTTGAGCCTGGCCTTCCCCAACAAGCATATGAACTAGCTGATGTAAATTTGAAAACCTCGGCTGGCAGGTCTGAACAACTGTATTAATTTTGTCAGCGAATCTATGGGGGTCCTCCATTGCTTTTGGAAAATCCTTATCAATGGTTCACAATTCAGCCTTAGTCCAGGGAACAAAAGAGATCTGAGGTTTGTTTGGATCCTCAGAAGGTTTAACTTTAAAAGGGCACTTTCTGATAGGTCCAGAAGAAGAAGGAGGGGCGAGGGTAGGATCAGAGGAGAAAGGAAGTTTGGCAAGAGGATTAGAGTGGGGAAGTAGAGGGTACAGAAAAGGTGGGGGCAGTGCAGAAGGGAAGGAAGAAGATGGTGTTGGGATGGAGCCTGAGCACAAGATGGCTGCCAGGGTGGAGTCTGAGGCAAAGGAATCCGGGAAGACAAACACGATGGTGCCTGAGACACAGAAGAATGAGGGGAACACAAGGCTTCAGAAGTCATTTTGTTCTCCCTTAGTTTTTTAGTTGTTTTGGTTAATTTAGATAAAGAATCTAGTAGTGAGGTGATTTGAGAGTTTTGTGTGCATTTAGAAGACTCCAGGTACCAATTAAAATAAATATGTCATTTGTTCTGCTGAATTTTAGAGCTACAGTCTTCCAATTTGGTTTTAAGAAAAACGAGTTTGGAGAGATTGAAATTTCCCATAATGGCCATTGCAATTTCAGACTGCTTTTGGTCAGTTTGGCCCACTTAGTTAAAAATGCACATGTAGGGCCGGCCCCATGGCTTAGCAGTTAAGTGCGCGCGCTCTGCTACTGGTGGCTGGGTTCGGATCCGGGGTGTGCACCGACACACCGCTTCTCCGGCAATACTGAGGCCGTGTCCCACATTCAGCAACTAGAAGGATGTGCAGCTATGACATACAACTATCTACTGGGGCTTTGGGGGAAAAACATAAATAAATAAAGTTATTAAAAAAAAATGCACATGTAGGGGGAGCCATAGTTCTTAAACATAAACCCCGTGGGGGTCTCTGAAGGAGAGTTTCCCTGAGAACATTTAGATGACTGGGATCCTGTTTTCTGAAATTTCTTCTGAAAACCCAAGAAAGTTGCTAGAGTCCTAGCCCTGATCCCCAAGGGAATCTGATAACAAAAGAAAGTTGCTGGATTCCCAGCCCTGATTCCAAAAGGAATCTGAAAACCAAAGAAAACTCTTAGATTCTCAGCAAGCCTGGGCACCAGAAGGAACTTGCTACCACTTCAGAAAACAACCGAGTACTCACCAAGGACAAAGCCTTGAACCCAAGGACAGAGCCTTGAACTAGGAAGGACAAAGTCCCTCCCCTGAGAGGATAAAGACTCTCCTGATCCTGAATAAAGTCAGAGAGCTCAGAACACAAAAGGAGCAGAGTTCAGAATCTGAGAGAAGACTCACCGAACCAAAAGTAGGTGGTGATTTAGGGCAGTGATGAATGGAAGGGGCTGGTGTGGGTACCTTGTTCTGTTCCAGGAGTTGTCATCCCTTGGGGTAGGATGGCGGTGGGGTCGCCACCTTCGAATCCCACTTCTGACACCAAACATGTCAACTTAAAAAAGCAAATTTGCCGTTATTTTACCCTCAAAACAAGTTTATTCAGGAATAGCCAAAAGAATTGCAATTTGGGATCCACAGGCTATGGCAAATCATAGGTACATGTGGAGAGACACAGCAAGGGTCTTGCTTTTATAGAGCAAACGGGGGAGTAGGGAGGGGCTATTTTAAGCGAAAGTCCATTGGAGGAAAGTAGAGTGGCAACAGCTTCTCATTGGATGAACTGTGGCATTTCTCATTGGCTGCACTGTTGCGGAGGCAGGGAGAGAAATCATCCTTCAGTAGTAAAGTAGTTGTACTTCCTACTCGTGATGAAAGCATATGTCTCTTCCTGTTTGGAGTAATTGATGATATATGATAGGCTGTGAGAGCTCTCCCTGCTCCCAAAAGGCCTTCCTGACTCCAATTTAGTTGAGATTTTTCTTATTCATTTCACAATATGTATTGCAAATATCTTTTCCTACTCTGGGAGTTGACTTTCCACTCTTTTTATATTGCTTTTTATAAGGAGTTCTTAATTTTAATTTAATTTATTAGTCATTTTCTCTATTATGAGTACTTTTTGTGTTTGTTTAGGAAATCCTTCTCTAGTCCAAAATCAAGAAGAAATCATCCTGTATTTTCTTTTCTTTCTTTCTTTCTTTCTTTATTTATTTATTTATTTATTGTGAGAAAGACCAGCCCTGAGCTAACATCAGATGCCAATCCTCCTCTTTTTGCTGAGGAAGATTGGCCCTGGGCCAACATCCATGCCCATCTTCCTCCACTTTATATGGGATGATGCCACAGCTTGGCTTAACAAGTGGTGCGTTGGTGCGCACCTGGGATCTGAACCGGTGAACTCTGCCCGCGCTGCCGCAGTGGAGTGTGCGCACCCAACAGTGCCACTGGGCTGACCCTCATCCTGTATTTTCTAAAATTCACTGAATTGATTTTTATGTATGCTGTGAAAGAGGGGTCCAATTTCATTTTTTTCATTGTCCCAGTACCTTCTTTTGGCAATTCCATTCCATCCTCACTGCTTGCAGTGCCATTTCTGTCTTAAATCAAGTGTCACAGACGTCTATTTCTGTGCTATTTCTGACCTCTCTTGTTCTATTCATTTATTTTTCTGTCCCTGTGCCAACACATTGTCTTAATTACTATAGCTTTGTAAAATGTCTTGATGTTTAGTAGAACAGATTTTTCTTTTTGTTCTTTCTCTTTAAGAGTGCTATTATGGGCTGAATTGTGTCCCTCCCAAAAAGGTATGTTGAAGTCTCCAATACCTCAGAATGTGACCTTATCCGGAAATAGGGATACCATTGCAATGGTAATTAGTTAAGATGAGGTCATGTTGGAGTAGGTTGAGTCCCTAGTCCAATATGACTGATATCCTTATAAGATGATGGCCATGTAAAGACACAGACACAGGGAGAATGCTATGTAATGATGAAGACAGAGATGGGAGTTATGCAGGAAACCACCAGATGCTAGGAAGAAGCAAGGAAAGATTCTCTGTACAGATTTCAAAGGAAGCATCAACCTGGTGACACCTTGATTTTGGAATTCTAGCCACCAGAACTATAAGACAATAAATTTGTTTTTTTGTTTGTTTGGTGTTTTTTTTTTTTTTTTTTTTTTTTGTGAGGAAAATTTGCCCTGAGCTAACATCTGTTGCCAATCTTCCTCTACCTTGTATGTGGGATGCCTCCACAGCATGGCTGATGAGTGGAGTAGGTCAGTGCCTGGGATCCCAACCCACGTACCCCAGCCACCAAAGTGGAGCGCATGGAGTTTTAACCATTTGGACACAGGGCCAGCCCCCTAAATTTGTTGTTTTAAGCCATATAGTTTGTAGTATTTTGTTACAGCTGCTGTAAGAAACTAATACAAGTGCATTGACTGCTTTTGGCCTTTTGTGCTTCCGTATAAATTTTAGAAGTAGTTTGTCAAGTTCCATAGAAACTTGTGATTTTGATAAGATTGCATGAATCTATAAATAAATTTAGGAAGAAGTTACATATTTTCAAGACTGAGTGTTCCAATCCTTGAACATGGTATTCTTCTCCATTACTTAAGTTGTCTTTAATGTCTCTCTACAAAGTTTTATGATTTTCTCTATAAAGTTCTTGAAAATCTTTCGTTAGATTTATTCCTAAGTAATTGGTAATTTTTGATGCTATTGTAAATGATATCTTTTGTAAAATCAAAATTTTTACCTATTTCTTGCTGGTATAGAGAAATAGAATAGGTTTATGTACATTGATTTAACATCCAATGACTCTGCTAAACTTTCTTGCTCTAAATTCTAATGGTTTATTTGTAGATTCTTTTGGATTTTATATAAAATCATTATCCTCTGTAAATAATTATTGTTTTGTTTTTTCCTCTACTTTAGTTTCTTATCTTTAATTTCTTTTTATTTCCTTATGAGTGGGCCCTCCAGTACAGTGTTGACTAGAAACAGTGATAGCAGACTTCCTTGTCTTGTTCCTGATCTCCAATGTAAAACTTTTAGCATGTAAATTAAGTATAATATTTGCTATATGTTTTTGTAAATATCCTTTACCAGATCAAAGAAATTTCCTTCTATTCCTAGTTTACTAAGAGTTTTATTTGATTAAATCATAAATGGATGTTAAATTTTATTAAGTGCTTTTATCTGCATCTATTGAGATGGTCATATGATTTTTCTCCTTTAATTTGTTAACGTGGTGAATTACATGACTTAATTTTTGAATATTAAACCAACCATGAATCTCTGGGATAAATACAACTTGATCATAATCTATTATTATTTTGATATGTTGCTAGATTAGGTTTGCTAATATTCTGTTCAGGATTTTTACATCTATGCTCATGCATGAGTTTGGCCTATAGTATTCCTTTCTTACATTGTCATTGTCAGGTTTTGGTAGTCACAATTTATGCTAACTACATTAAGTGAGTTGGAAAGTATTTCCTATTTTTCTGTTCTCTGGAAGAGTTTGTGTACAATGGGAATTATTTATTCTTCATATGTTTGGTAGAACTTAAGAGTAAAGTCATCTGGGCCTGGAGTTTTCTTTGTGGGCAAGCTTTTTCATTATTGATTTAATTTTTTTAATGGTTATAGGACTTTAGAGTTTTCTATTTTTTTAATGCCAGTTTGATATATTGTATTTTTCTAGGATTTTTTTCTACTTCATCTAAATTTTCAAATTTATTGGCAAAGTTGTCAATAATATGCTCTTATTATCTGTTTATGTGTGCAGCATCAGTAGTGGTGTTCTCTTTTTTACTTCTGATATTTATTTGTTCCTTCTATCTTTTTTTTCTTGATTAGTTTCACCAAAGGTTTGTCAATATTTTTAGTCTATTCAAAGAAGAAACTTTTAACTTTGTTGGTTCTTCTCCATGAGTTGTGCTCTATCTTTATTATTTGTTTCCTTCTACTTACTTTAATTTTCTTTTGCTTCTCTTTTTCTAATCCCTTGAAGTAAATGCTTAGCTTGTTAATTTGTAGTCATTATTTTCTAATATATTCAGTTTAGGTTATGTGTTTCCTTCTAAGTACTGTTTTACCTGCATCTTCAAATTTTAATATTCATATTTTTACATTATCATTGAGTTCAAATTATTTTCTAGTTTCTCCCATTATTTATTTTATGACCCGTTTGACCCATTTCATAATTTCTCAAACGAATAGAGATTTTTGAGGTTATCTTTCCACATTGCATAGTGTTCAGAAAACATAACCTGTATGATTTCAATCCTTTGAAATTTGTTGAGACTTGCTTTATGGCTGAATATATGGTCAATTTTTTGTAAATATTTCTACATACTTGGTAAAAATGTGCATTCCACAGTTGTTAGATTCAATGTTCTATGTATATCTATTAGGTCAGTTTGTTAATTGTGTTGTTTAAATATTTTGTCCTCATATATATATATGTATATATATATTTTTTTGTGAGGAAGATCAGCCCTGAGCCAATTCTCCTCTTTTTTCTGAGGAAGACTGGCCCTGAGCTAACATCGTGCCCATCTTCCTCTGCTTTATATGGGACGCCACCACAGCATGGCTTGACAAACAGTGCATCGGGTGTGCGCCCAGTATCCGAACCGGCGAACCCCGGGCCACGGCAGCGGAGCGTGCGCACTTAACTGCTTGCGCCACCGGGCGGGCCCCTTGTCCTTATATTTTTTATTGTTTTATCATTTACTGAGATAAGTATGTTAAATCTCTCAGCATAATTGTGGACTTGTTATTCGTCCTTGTTCAGTTTTTGCTTTACATATTTTGAAGTCATGTTAATCAAGTGCATATAATTCTCAAAATATGTCTTCCAGATGAACTGAAATTTTTATCATTAGGAAGCCTCTTTATTTCTAATACTTTTTTCTCTTAAAGTTGATTTTGTGTGATATTAGTATATACATACTAGTTTTATTTTGGTTATTATTTGCATGGTATGTGATTTTCCATCCTTTTGCTTTCCACTTTTCAATGTCCTTTTAAAATCCAGTTTGAAAATTTTTGTGTTTTAAACTAGAACACAGTCTATTTACATTGAATGTAACTACTGATACATTTTATTTAATTCTATCATTTATTTATTTTTTTCTGTTTGACACACCTGCCCTACATTTTTTCTCTCCTTGTTTGCTTTTTTCCACACTGACTGAGTATATTTTTAAAAATCATTTTTTCCTTTTATTAGCTTGGTAGTTTATTCCTTTAGTAATTAATCTATACATTACAACATGCATAATTTACTTATCAGAGTCTGAAGTTAATAAAAACTTTATCCTTCTTCCATCTAATACAATTTAGTATTTCATTTCCCCTATCCCAAACTTTATTTTTTCCTCCATATTGACTTTGGGTTATTTCAACTCTATTACTCCACAGAAACGGAGAAGCCAATTTAGGAAGACATAATAATTTAATATTGTTGGATACAATTCTTACTACAGTTTTAACTAGAAATTCCAAATTTATTCATATGTGTCTTCCATTGAGTTTTAGAGCTGCTAAGGAACATTTCAGTCAGGGTATAAATTCTTATGTTTAGACTTTTAAAGATTTTTAAATAAATAGTGCATTCTAAGGGTGGATTTTTTACTTTTGCATCTTTATTGCAATGGAACAATTCTAGGCCAAATACATCTACTTATTCTGTGTGGCACTTGGTGGGCATGCTTAATCTGAAGACTCCCGTATTTCTTCTATTTTGGAAAAGTTTATGCCATTTCCTCAATGCTCTTTTTGTAGATCTCCCGTTAGATATACGTTGGAGACTCCCAATTGATTCTCCATCTTTTTAACTGCTTTTTCACGGTTTTGTTTTTACCTCTTTATCTCACTGTAATAGATTCTGTGTAAATGCCTCACTACTCTTTCATTTTATTAATTCCCTCGCCAGTATCTCACCTATTAAAGTTTTTAAAAAATTAAACTCTAATTTTCATTTCCAGGAATTCTAACTGATTTTTAAAAATACCTATTCTCATTTTATTTCATAATTTCTTGATTTTTTCCATAAAACTGTTATTCCTTTTTTTATTTCTTTGAGCATTCTAAAGTCACATCAAGATTTCCTTTTTATTTTCATTTTGTTATTAATTTTTCTCATGTGTTTAAAATTTTGCTGTGTAGACTCATCTTGAGGGCAAGTCTTTTTTCCCTTTGTCTTTGCTCATTCCTCCTTCTCTACTTTGTTGCAGTTGTCGGCACATAGCTCCTGTTGTCCTTTGTTCAGAGTCAGGTCTTACAGGAACGGCTTAGAGCACTTATCACTGGTGATTTGCAGATAGCACAGATCCAATCACTTAGCCAATGGCAGCTGAGCCCAGGTCCTGACTGTGAGGCTATATCTTTCATTGCTATGAGCTTATTTGGGGTGGAGAGGGGCTCAAAGCACACATTTATAACATCTTGATCTGAAGTTGATATGTTAGTACAGTTAGTCATTTGCCTAATAGGGATGGATAGTGCATCCATAGTTATTAATACTTATTATATCTCACACAGCCAAATGTTTTAAACTTTTAAGAATTTGAGCTCCACAAACTCAAACCAATTTTCTAAGCACATCTTGATTTAATTTCCCTCCATGCTCTAATGGTGGATAGCATTAAAAATTTTACATTATCTTTAGCTTGATGGAAACCTGCCAAAAATAGTCATAGAAGACAGCTTGTCTAATTAGCTTATTTCTGTAAGACTGTAATTGTGAAAGTGGTGGAAGGTTCTGCAGAATATAACGTGCCCAGAGAATTAATTAGAAACATGCCACCAGGGAGGATTTGGCATATGTATTAGTTTTCTCTTGCTGCTGAACAAATTGCCACAAATGTAGGAGCTTAAAACAATGTCGATTTCTTATCTCATAGATCTGCAAAAGTCTGGTATGGCATAGCTGGATTCTCTGCTCAAGGTCTCACAAAGCCAAAATTAAGGTGTTGGTAGGGCTGCATTCCTTTCTGGAAGCTATTGACAAAAATCCATATCCAAGTTGCATTAATTATGCCTTTTTTTTTCTTTTTTGTGAGGAAGATCAGCCCTGAGCTAACATCTATGCCAATCCTCCTCTTTTTTTGCTGATGAAGACTGGCCCTGGGCTAACATCTGTGCCCATCTTCCTCCACTTTATATGGGAGGCCGCCACAGCATGGCTTGACAAGTGGTGCCTCGGTGCGCGCCCAGGATCGGAACCCGGGGCGGCAGCAGCGGAGCGCGCGCACTTGATGGCTGAGCCACAGGGCCAGCCCCTAATTATGCCTTTTTATTTTCTGTCTTTCTGATGCTTTGAGATCTGGGACCTTGCTGACCCTGGAGAGACTGCTCCTCCTAACATAAGCCAGTTCCTACAGATAGTAAATGACTTGCCTACAAGCATGCCTTTCATATGCAAACTAACCAATCCAGAGTTTATTCCCCCTGCCTCCTCTATTGGGCTGTCACACTCAGGTCCAGTATTATTCTGCTCTAGTCACCCCAGGGCCAGGTTCTAGACAGCCCCCATGTCCTAGAACCCACTGAAATTATTCAAACTAGCCAATCGTAAACCTGCTTGCTCTGCCTTTCCAATTCCTTCCATGGAAACCGCAACAAAGACAATCACCCACATTTTCCCCACTCCCTCTTGCCTCCTGATATTGGTGCTTCCTTGTGTGGCCCTGTGTGCTATGACATGGCCCCTCCTCTTGGCAACTGTGAGTAACAAACTATCTTTTCAATGGCAATGGTCTCTTCATCTGTTGGCCTCACCATACCTGAATAATAATAAAACCTACATTTTAAAACACAAGCTTATTCAAGTTGTTGGCAGAGTCCAGTTCCGTTTCATGCCTTCCATGTGACCCCTCCACCTTTAAGACAGCAATGGCACATGAAGTCCTTCTCATGCTTTGAGTCCCTTTGACTTCCTCTTCTGCTGTACCTCTCTGACTTCCTCTTCTGCTTTTAAGGGTTTGTGTGATTATATTGGGTCTGCGTGGATAATCCAGAATAATCTCCCTATTTTAAGGTCAGATGATTAGTAATCTTAGTTACATCTGCAACATCCTTTTACCATGCAGTATAACATGACCACAAGAGTAATACCAGGGGGCAAAGATCATGGAGGCCAAAATTCTGCCTACCACAGCATTTTAGAAGTTAAATAAGAATAGAAATACTGGCTTCAAAATCTGCATTAGGAAGACATCATGAGAAGTTGTAATATATTCTTATCTGTTCACATTACAGGCTGCAGTCTGAGTTTATCTGTTTAGAATTTCTATGACCAAGATAGCTTTAGATAAGAGTATGAATGAAAGAATTATATTGTAAAGAATTACTCAGGTGTGGGTCTAGTTTTGCTCCTATCATGCAAAAGGCCAAGATATTAAGCTTGCTTGATGCTTAGACTGTGCTTTCCTCTATTTAAAATTCCTTATATTTCTCTAAGGGAGATCTTAGGTGTTTTTGTCTCCCTTCATGCACATTTACCCATTCAGGACAGCTAAATACTTATCATATTTCCCCATCATAGTACCTTTATGTTGACTTTGTCTACTTTCCTTTATACTCATTGGGGGAGAAGTTCTGAAGCATAATTGTGCATTGATAGTTTAAAAGGTCTGACTTAACATTGCCTAGTACAAACACAGTTAAAAATACCTTATCTTCTGCAATTAATACAGGACCAAATAATGCAAATGTAAAACATCTCAGAGGCAAACATTTTCCAAGGTCACTTTACCCCAAAACCCCGGGGGTTTTTTGAGATGGTCACTGGTGTGTTCTTCTCATCCTGTGAGGGCTCATCCTCACTTCCTCTAACCCTATTTTCCTATGCCCTTTTCTCCTTTCTTCATTGTTCTTTTTCTTTTCTTATGTCTACTTCTTGCTTTCCCCTTCTATTTTATGTTTTTTCCTTGTGTGCATGTCCTAATCCTGCTTTATGGATTTCATCACTATATGATTTCATCACTCACTTTACCCTTGTTTTTCAATTTACTTGGATTGCCCTCTTACTTTTTCTTTTGATTGTGTTTTTCCAACAAGCATCGTTGCCTTATACCATCTATTCCTCAAACACAGTATTTCCCTTCAAAGCAGACTATGCAATTAGTTGTTTGGCAAATAAATCCATAGTACCTACTGAAGTTAATTGCTAGGTGAGGTAAGAGAATTAAAATTAATGATAAATAATTGGCAATGTGAACCTGGATTTAGATATAGGGTCTTCCTCACCCTTAATGACTAATCTCGTTCTCTCAAGTTTTATCTTTAATTTTCTAACTTCAGAATATTACAGATTAGAATAGCATGATGAGGACAGATAACTACTCGAAGGTTAAACGTTTTTTAATTTCTTGCCAAAACAGGAGGGCATGGCAGCCTTATGAGTTGGCTCAGGTTCAGAGACATGCTTCTCATATTTTTCATGCCTTTATAAAAGAAGTTCAGAGTTGCTCCAGCCCTAACATCTCATATGCCAAGAGTTCTGAATTTATCCCTGTAGGGTACACTGTGGTTAGTACACTATGTGCTTAATGAGTCTCTGTTTGGGGATAAAGCTTGACTCTGAACTCCTTCAAATCTGAACTGTCATTATTTTCCCAATGTAAGTAGATTTATTGTAGCCTTGCCATTTTCTTGGTATGCTGCTATGCTGCTGCTTTAACTCCTGAAAGATTGGTGGAGTTTTCATTTGGCTGTGGTCATTTTAACAAAATCAGAATTGGCCTTTGCAAAATCATTTTGCTTTTAAGAAGTCAGGCCTGGCCTTTGAAAACCCTTAAGATCTTTTGCAAGGCTTTTAAGAAAAATATTTTGTGAGAATCAAGTCCGGGTTTTTTTTCCTCTCTCTTTTTTTTTAACTGCTACTATCATGGAAATCTGGGAAGATGAATCAGTTATCCTTGTTTTAGAGTTAAAACAATGCCACACATAATGCAAGTGGGTAGCATTTTGCCTGCATTAGAATTCTTCTACCATTTTTCTTCTGCTACAAATATAAAACAAATAAAGGAGACATTATTTTCCTATTTAACCAAATGATTTGGGTCACTTCTCTTTGTCTCTTGGTTATTCAGAGTGTAATCTCTTTCCTCAGCTGCAGAAATGGGATTCTCTCCCTGTGTACTCATGATAATTGGGTGGGACAACTGATATGATACAACAAGGCTCCCATAATTGTGGTGTTTGAGAGACATTTTTCTGTAAGAGTTGTATAGTACCATACTGTCTACACTAGGCCACGATCAAGATCACTAACTTGATGAAGGATTTATCTTCAAATTTTCCCCCTTTTATAGTCTAAAATTCACAGTACAGTGAGGCACTGAAGATTTTATATATGTACAAAAGATATATATATGTATCTTCCACAGTGTGAAAAGAAAAAGAGATAGAATGTAGCAGGAAAGATTTAAGCTCAAAATAAGGCAGAATTTCTTGAATGCTGAGATTGTTAAGGGATTTAGCATTGATTGAGAGTCCACTATGTAGCTATACTTCATATATATCATCTTATTTAATTCTACTAACTACCACATGAGGGAGGTATTATACTCCTCATTTTATAGATAAAATGACGGCTCAGACTTAGAAGTATCGAAGGTGACTGAGAGTGGGGAAGCCAGGATTCAATACCAGGTCTCTTTTCCTCCAAGGTTTATGCTCTTTTCAGTACAACAATAGCTAGAATGGTTTTTGAGTTTTTTTTCCTGTGAAAGTCTTTATATTCTTATTCACAGTAGTCCAGGATCATTTAACTGAAATCTGGAGGTAAAAATAGTGGAGAGAGAACTCTCCTAGGTGTCAGGAGGTCTGGGGTGTAGAGCTGGCCCTAGTTTCCATGTGTGAAAGTACAGATACAGCTGCTGGCTTTGCCTGGACATTGTCAGTTGTAAAGCACTATTTATAGGCAAGGTGCTATTACTGAATAAGAAAATGTCAGGCCTGGTTCTCTTGTGGGATAGAAAGAACACAATTTTGGGTTTTCCCACTGTCATTTCTCTTTACGTAATCCCCTACTCTTGGTCGAGAGTGGTTACTGTTAAAATCACAATCGCATGAATGAAGAAGACATGGATACTCAGCATAACTCATATCTGCTGCCTTGCTTAGAGTGCCATGAAACTAGTAGAACAAGGAAAGAATAAAAATGGATTCTGTCTTGTGGCAAAAAAGCAAAAAAATTTATAACTTCTGGATTCAATCCAGGATCATAGGTCTTGTTGCTAGGCAGCTCCTCTTGAAAAGATCTGACTTTCTCTTACTTTTGGGCAGGCAAGGTTTCATTCCTACTTTATTGGTAAAACAACAGAGGCTGAGAGGTTGTGTGATTTGCCCCAGGTCAGAGAGGGGTCCCACAGAGAGGGAGGAGAAAGTAGAACCACCTCTGAGTACAATGATCTTCCTACTGCAAAACACTGAAGCAAGTCCTGTTTCTGGAGATGTCTCTTTTCTCTGGGAGCCCTTAGTTTTGCATTCCATAACCAGGGAATTATCTCTCCCCTCATTTTCTAAATCAACCACTGTGTTCAATCTAAAATGATAACTAAGACTCTGAAGTAAAAGGATCTTATATAACAGTTCCTTCTAACAGATGCTAAAACGTCTGCATTGCATCTGCTGGCCCCAGATCACCACATCCAGAACACTTGGATAAATCCTCTGGTTTCAGAACCAGGTTGTTCATTGCTTTTCCACAAAACTTCCTTCAGCAGCCACTATTTTCACTTCAGGTGTTTAGAACCTGCTATCTTATTTATAGTTTAATAAACTAAAATGTGAAAAAAAATTGCAAGTCTCTAGTTATACCTGGTGTATGTATCTCCATGCACTACTCCAACACTTAATGTTGCTCTATGTTGGAATGGTCCTCATCACTGCAAATTCTTGACAGCCACTTGTTAGGGAAGCTGTGGAGAGAATCCATGCATCAGATTAAGACTTAGATGAATTTTTGGACTCTCTCAATCCTGTGAGGCTATGATTTTGTGATATCAACATTGGTCAATTGAAGGAAGTAGGTAACCACTCGCCAGTGATAGTGATCAATGTAGACAGCCACTTTAAATTACTGTGTTTTTTTTTTTTTTTATAAATGGGACTCATTTTTTAAATGCCTCATGAATTTTCAAGGGGGCATTGGGAGCTTTGTATCTTCAAGTGTTATTGGATATTGGCACAGAGGCCTGAAGGATGATAGGAATAGGATAAATTTGTCAGTTTCGCTGCTGGGCTCCAACAGTTGCCACCCTTCTTTCTCATCATCTTCATGGTCTGAAGGTATTCTATAATTTAGTTATACAAACTTTTCCTGCAAAGGGCCAGACAGTAAATATTTTAGGCTTTTTGGGTCATATAAAATCTCTGTTACGTATTCTCCTCTTCCTTTCTTCCTTTTCCCTTTTGTCCTCCTCAATCCTCTAAAGTTGTAAAAAACCATTCTTAGTTTGCAGGCAGTACAAAAACAGGCTGAGGCCAAGTTCGGCCCAGGGACCCATAGATTGCAAACTCTCGGACTATACCATAGTTAAAAACAAACAAACCAGTCCCTTATTAATAGACAGGTTGTTTACATTTTTCACTATTTCAAACAATGCTGCAGTTAAAAATCCTACTACTTATGTCTTTGTTCATGTGTGCCAATAGAATCCTAGAAGTGGAATCAATTGTCAAAGTGTATTTGCATTTAACATTGGGACAGGTATTGCCAAGTTACCCTCTGCAAAGGCTGTACCATTTACGCTTCCACTAATAGTATGAGAGTGCTATTCCCTATACTCTTGTAAAAACTTGATATTATCAAACTTTAAAATTGTGGCCATCTGATGGGGAAAAAATAATGTCTCACTTTTAAAAATTGTGTTTTCCTCATTCCTAGTGATGTCAGAAATCTTTTCATATATTTATTAGATATTTAAATATATTTTCTGTGAATTTCCTATTAATTTGCCTTTTTGTCCTTTTGTTATTAATTTGTAGGCTCTCTCATTAACCCTTTCTCTTTTTTATATGTTGCAAAGTTTTCAACCAGTCTGACACTTGTCTTTTAGCCCTGTTTAGAAATTTCGTATTTTTATTTTAGGCAAACTAAAACTCTTTTACTTGGTGGCTTCTGGGGGTATTGTGTCTTATTTTGGATGCCTCCACTCTCAGATTAAAAGTATATCCTTTTTAATATCACATTTGACAAAATTCCTATCAGAATTTGACATAAAGAAAATAATGATTTCTCTCAAGCAACTTCTATGCTTTTTTGTTTTGGCAGGAAACAGCTAAATCTGTGGTTTGAGTGTGGTAACTGTCCTACATCTTAGGCTATGCAATAGTTACTATGAGCTGTCAGTGCTAAAAGGGTAGCTATAAGCCTGAAAACAGAGGCTGGGCAAAAGTTGGGCAAGTATGAAAACCTAGCCCCTGAATTGAAATCCAAGGCAGAAAAATAGGTCATTTTTGAGACCTCAGTATGAATGGGGCAGCTCTGAGAATCCGAGTTCACGGGACAAATTTGATCAGCAGTACTGGGGAGTTGATGGGGAGGCAAGGCCTAGAAATGGGGATGGATACACACAATCTAGAGGAATCTATAGCCCCAGGTTTTGATCCTGTGAACTTGCAACTTCTACAGGCTTACCATCCCTTACCTGTAATTCTGAAATGCAAAAAGCTCTCAAGACCCAGACTTTAAAAAAACTTGTTGTCAAAATCTGATCTAAATGGATGTGAGACTATTTCAAGTCTTTATTCCACTTAGTTTGCAATTCATACATTGCACTGCATAAATAAGAATGTAGTTGATTTTAAGTTGTTCCTCATACAATACTGGAGGGTATTGTGTAATATCCGGTGTATGTACCTCCTTCTCTCCTTACCTTTCTAAAATCCCCAAAATTCTGAATTCTGAAATGTATCTGGCCTCAAGGGTTTCCATTAAGGGATTGTGGACTTGTAATAAATATCTTACCCAAAGGCCCAGACGGAATTGGCTTCCTTCTTGCCTCTTTATGGTTTCTAGTTTCACTTTCTAACATTATTTTTAATAATCCTGTTGCATATGTATTTTTAGTATAAGCTCTCAATATTTTTGGCAATAGGAATATGGGAGCCAACCTCCAAGAGGACCTGTAATAATCCTTGCTCTTGTGTAGTCTCTTCATATATTAACTCAAAGCTGCTCTGTGTGTGCATATAGAATGTGGGCAGCAGTGATGATATGTGACTTCTGAGGCTAGGCCATAAAAGACATTTCAGATTCTGCCTTGGTCTCTTGAATCTTTGGTTCTGGGGGAAGCCAGCCACCATGGTGTGAGGACACATAAGGAGCTACCAGAAGAGGTCCAAGTGGAGTGGGACTAGCTTGCCAGCCATGTGAGCGAGACACCTTAGAAGTGGATTCTCCAGCCCCAATCAAGCCTTTAGATGACTACAGCCCTAGCTGACACCTCAACTACAACCTCATGAGAGACTCTGAGTCACACAACTTCCCAAATAAGCTTCTCCTGTATACATGATCCACAGAAACTGTGAGAATAATAAATGACTGTTCTTTTAACCACTAAGCTTTTGGGTGATTTGTTAGGCAGAAATAGATAGCTATTGCAATGAGGGATTACTAATGAATAATTAATTAATTCTAAAAAAGCATCTGTGGTTTGGAAACTGTTTTCTGCAGGGCCCCAAACAAATGAATAGATTTAATGTGGTATTTGATCCTGTATTGCATTTCCTGCATAATTTGCATATTGACAAAATCTGGGATTTTATCATTTAACATACATGGTGTTTAAATTTTTTCCTCTCTTTTTTCTCTTTTTCCCCTCTGACAGAACTGCTGATATAATCTTATTCTCATGAAACTCCTTATTGTGTGGCTATTCTGATTCTGGTTCAAAAATAGTTTTGCATCAACTACCTATTGCTGCATAACAAACCACTCCAAAACTCATTGTTTTAAAATAATGACAATTGGGCCGGCCCAGTGGCACAAGCGGTTAAGTGTGCGCGCTCTGCTGCAGCAGCCTGGGGTTCGCCAGTTCGGATCCCAGGCACTCACCAACACACTGCTTGGCAAGCCATGCTGTGGCGGCATCCCATATAAAGTGGAGGAAGATGGGCACAGATGTTAGCCCAGGGCCAGTCTTCCTCAGCAAAAAGAGGAGGATTGGCAGATGTTAGCACAGGGCTGATCTCCTCACACAAAAAAAATAAATAAATAAAAATAAAATAAAATAATGACAATTTACTGTTTCTCATGATTCTGTGGGTTGACTGGGCAGTTCTTCTGCTGGTCTTGCCCAAACTCCCTCATGGAGCTGCATTCATCTGGATTGGTCTGCTGGAGCTGGAGAGTCTCGATGGTCTCACCTTCAGGTTTGGGGCCTTGGCAGGGATGGTTGGAAAGCTGAGACCTCTCTCTCCACATGGTCTCTCATCAATATTGAAACCCAAGCTTCTTTCCCTGGTGGCTGAGCCCTAAGAGCGCAAAAATGGAAGCTATAAGGAATCTTGAGATCTAAGTTCTAGAACTCTCACAGTATCACTTCTATCACATTCTAAAGGTCAAAGCAAGTCACCAGGCCAACCTGGATTCGAAGGGGTGGAGAAAGAGCCCTGCCTCTTTATTGGAGAAGCAGCAACATCACATTGCAAAAGGAGCATGGGCACAGGGAGAAGTGATTCCTTGGAGGACATTATTATGATAATATACCACGTGCCTCATTAGGAGAAATTATAAATATTAACTTACAAGATTCCAGCAGCCTGCATTCCTGAACACAGAACTAGAAGATTAGAATGATTCATTTATCAAACATACATATATTGAGAATCTACTAGGTGTTGATCCTAGGGAATCAAATTATGTAATCCCTTACTTGAAGCAAGAGACATACTTTTTTTTTGTCTCTTCAAATTCAGTCCTTTAGGATTAGGAAATGAGTGTTCTACATAAATAAACAAAGCAACGGATACTTCTTGAGTGTCTTCTGTGCTTAGAATTCTGCTATTTATCCCTGAGGTGCTTTGCTAGGAGATAAATGCAACAGCCTCTGTGAGTTATTGATGCTCTCTGCAGATGTTCCTATGGATTCTCGGCCATAACATCTGCCCTCAGGGTGTTTGATAGGGCATCTGAGGCCTGTTTGGCTCTACCTGACTTTCCTGTTACCATATGGCAAAGATGCCAGGAGTGAACTCTCAAGGCTTAAAATAATTGGAGTAGGTGTCAGAGGAGATTATCTGTCTGTACTTTATATGCAGAACAAAGTATTGAGCATTAGGTTACAGAGACTTGAATAAGACATAAGATGTGGAATCATAGAGCAAGAAGGGAAAATACAAATCATCGGGCCGTCCCTTTCACATGAAAGACAAGAGAATTGAGACTCAGAGATGTTAAGTGAAATGCTCACGTTAAAATATCTATTTAACAGCAAACCTGAAACTACAGTCTAGGAATTCTGACTTGCTGTCTAATATTCTTTCCACTGATGCCTGCCATCTTAAGACCTTATACCCTTAAGGAAGAGAAATGATAGTATCTAAAATTTGTTGAGAATTAACTTAGTGTGTGTCAAGCAGTGTGCTAAACTTGGAGTTTCTCAATGAGTCCTCACAACAACTTGAGTGGGTATTGTTAATACTCCCATTTATAGAGGCGGAGTGCTTAAGTAACTTTCCCAAACTCCTAAGGCTAAAAATTTCAGAAGCAAGTTCTCACTCAGGCATTCTTACTCTAGAGACCATGCTCTTAATCATTGTGCTAGTCCTACTCTGTGAATGAGGGTGACAATACTCAAAAAGCCCGAAGAGGCTGGGAGCCTGCTGAGGTTACATGGAAAATCTTCAGGTCCTGGGTGAGGAGCTATACTGGAAGCAAAGGACATGTACCTCTTGGGGGTAGAACACAGAGCCTAGCTCATGGTAGAAGCCTAGGCTGAGTTTGAATGAATGTTCAAATACTCCATTTCTTGGTGAACCGACAAGTCAGTAGAGTACACATTATGATTAGAGTTTTTCTCTTGCACTGAAGACATTGCTGATGACAGTCTGGTCATGAATGAATTAAATCTAGCTATTCTATAGCATGGGCAATAAATCCTTTTTTTCATACTCCACTGTGGAAATCATTAGATTTGTGGTCCATTCATTCATTCATTCACTCATTGTTTCTTTCAAGGAAATGAGCATCAGTTTTGTGCAAGAAGACTTCGTATTAGGCACTGAGCCACTTCAGGGTTACCTTTGGAAGCTGTCTCTACCTTCCTTTTGGCTTTGATTATGTCATCCCATTTATCATGGCTCATGGTACTTTCTTTTCTTCTTTTTTTTCCCTTGAGGCAACAACCAAAGTTTGCACCTTCTTTTTATTTATTTATTTTTTTGTGAGGAAGATCAGCCCTGAGCTAACATCCATGCTAATCCTCCTCTTTTTGCTGAGGAAGACCGGCTCTGAGCTAACGTCTATTGCCAATCCTCCTCCTTTTTTTCCCCAAAGCCCCAGTAGATAGTTGTACATCATAGTTGCACATCTTTCTAGTTGCTGTATGTGGGACGCGGCCTCAGCATGGCTGGAGAAGCAGTGCGTTGGTGCGCGCCCGGCATCCGAACTCGGGCTGCCGGTAGCAGATTGCGCGCACTTAACCGCTAAGCCACGAGGCCGGCCCTGCACCTTCTTAAGTTCACAGCACAAACAAAATTAGAAAGTCATATGTCTCACATGATTTTTGATTTGGTATTTTTTAAGGGATCCCAGAAAGAAGGAACACAAATCTGTCCCTGGTCAATTTGAATGAAAGAATATTGTTGTACTAATTAGAGTATAGCTAACTGATGTAACAAACTCAATGATATATAATGGCTACAACCTGAAATAAGTTTGTTTCTTGCTCATGTAAAATCCCAAATGGGTATTTCTGGTAAATAAATGGGTTTCTTCCAAGAGGTAATTCAGATGCCCAGTTCCTCTCAAGGTGCTTGCACACGTCCACATCAAGCTGGCAAAATGGGGAGGAGCATGGAGGATGTCACACATGTGAGACTTTAATGGGCTAGAAATGGAAGTGGCATCTATCTTTTTACTAACATTACTTTGACTAGAATTCAGTTACATGGTCAAAACCTAACTGTGAGGGAGCCTGGAGAATGTATACCACTGTATGCCCAGAAAAAAGAGGAAATAGTTGAAAAGGGGGGAAGGGTTGTGAAATCCTCTGACTTACTCCACTTCTGTCTTAATTCACTAACCTTTCTATAAACCTACCCATTTTCTTGGATTTCATGTAAATATTTATAAGTTTAAGTTTTTCATTTCATAGAACTAAAACATTATATTGTCAAGTTTCTTTTGAAATCATGTTCAAACCTTTTATTTTATAGATGAGACATGTGAGGTCCAGAGAGGTGAAATAAATTGACTAAGGTCCGACAGCTTGTAGGTGACAGAGCTAAGACTATAGTTCAGAGGTTTCTTGATTTTCTCCTTTATTTTAATTTGAAATAATATCAATAATATCTGCCCAAGCCCTTATTATCTGTTTTATATGTTAGCCTCACAGAGAACAGTTTTGTTGAATTCATTTTATAGAGAGCCTGATATGAATATTTTTAATTTATTTTTTATTTAATTTTATTTTTCTTGGTCAAAGAGGTTCTCACTATAGCCTTTAGATGGCACAAGTTAGCTAATCCAAGTCTGTTTTGTAGCTACAGTAATCATAGAAGGTTCAAGAAAAGGTTATGGAAAACAGGAGCATTGAATAATAATTTAAACAAAGTAGACATGTTATCAACAAAATCTTGCATTTACAATCAGTCTTCTGAATGAGTCTTTATGTACAAGAGGCAAATGTTTGGAAGTTTTTCCAGGAATTCTCTAATTCTGCCAATGTTAGAAGTCACTAGGAATAAATGACTCTTGGGATAGATTTTGGGATAAGAATTGGAATTGGAGAAGGCTTTCTGAAGTGGACAAAATATAAATTTGAGAGGTAGGAGGCCTCGGTTTTCCGTGAGTTCCCAAATATTCAGGACAAGTTTTCTCTATGTTGGCTTATGTTACTTATTGCGGATCCTCATGGCATTTGCTAATTATTTACCTCACCAGGGTGTTCTGAAGACCTAATGATGATGTCTGGAAAGTATTATGTGTACTACCATAGGACAGTGCTACAACACAATGCTTTGTTAGGGCTACAACAATTATTTGTGGAATTGAATTTTCCCACTTGATTTTCTTTTTCTCATTCTTATCCCTGGATCAGTTGTAAACTCCTTTCCTAAGATGTCAAGGAACAGTGGTATTTACCCAGTGCCTCTTATGTTGACCAGCACTCTGGTAGCCAGTGTGAGGAATCCTGGGAAAATCTACTCTCTCGAGATCTAATTCAGTTCTGAAGACAATATTTCGCTAAGAAAAAAAAATCATATACAGAAGAAGCCAAAATACTAAGTGATTATGTGAATTAGACCTTTTGCTGTGAGCATGTGAGAACAACCATCATATATACCAAATAAATGAAACTGTATCGAATTGAAGAAAGAGATGGTACAATATTCCTCTAGTATTCACCTAGAGTGTGCTGTTTGGCATCACTGTCTCTAATTTTCAAAATTCTGTGATTTTATGAAGAGTATTGGAATCTGAATTAGAGTTTGAATATGCTAACTTCATTTTTCCTGACAATGTCAGTTTCCAGGTTTATGGAATAACATGAAATAGGCAAAGCTAATTGTTGGTGCTCTTGGACACAGCATGGTAGGTCATTTCTCACTTTGAGTGGTATTTGTACCCAGAGCTCACTCCTAGCAGCTAAAAGTCTTCTTGCTCTCTTCCCGTCACTCCTGACAAAATCCACTCTCTCAACCTTCACAGTAAGGCATATGTGACTGATGCTGACCTCAATTGTTCCTGTTATCCACCAAGTTTTCAATTTTAACTTGTCTCTACCACCTCCTAAGCCAAAGATATAAAGTTAAATAGATGTACAATTTTTGTAAAAATGTATACATGGTCCTTATAAAAATTCAAATGGCATAAATAAGTACATCCCAAATTCTATCTCCCGAAGATAACCACTACAAATACTTTGGTGAAAATTCTTCCTTATCCATATATACATGCGTACATATGCACAAAAATGGGGTATGAAGTGTTGTGGTAAAATTGAAGCCCTCCAACAGGTAGCATGTTCCAACAGCTATGTATGTTGTTTTGCCTACTGGTAAGACACCTAGCATAACAGGTTCAATAACTTAAAATACATTGTATCCAATTATCCTCTGTGATTTAATGATATATCTCTCTTTTAAATATTCAGAAATGCAAAGGCTTATTTCTGATGATTCTCATATTGGAAAATAATTAGGTTATGACTAGAAAGTCCGTTCATATTTTGGTACATCTTACTGCAGAGTTTTTGGTAGGAGAGAACAGACACCTGCATTTTTGCCCTTAGTTCTCCATTAGGACAGATCTCAAGTATGGTTCCTATTCACTGCATGAGGGAAAAGGATTAGGAAATGTTGGGTATGAGTCAGTGAAAGTGACTAGAAACATCTACAATTCTAGTCAATTGGTCCAGTCAATATTATGTTTCCTAGAACAAAGTTTGATATTATAAAACTATGTTATGGCTTCACCATACCCCTATTAAAATTTCACAACTTTATTTCAATTTTTATATGGCAATATATTTTGTAGAATGTAGAATTCTGTACACCTGATCTCTGAATACTTTTCTCCCACTCCAAATATCCGCCAATCATTTTTTGTCTTTCAGGTTTAGATTTTTCCTCTCTCTTGTCCTTATTCTAATTTGGAAGCACATTTTTTTCCTCTTCTTTCCATTCTGAAGAATATGAGATTTTCATCCAAGCTAAACAATTAATTAATTAAACAATTAAGCTAATTAATAGTGTGCCTAGTACACTGCCAGGCACTGTGAAGGTTATGAAAAGAGACAGTGCTGCTTAGTGGTCTAGCACTTGGATTTTGTAAACCACTGAGCCCAGTACCTGGTACATAATAAATAGTCAATAGATGTTATTATTATTATTTGTAATTCTTATTCTTCCTTATTATTAAAGAGTATTAAATATGAAGCCTGTTTTCAGGCAAGTCACGATTCAGGTGAATTAATATTCATATACAAAACCACAAAGAACAGAATAAAATAACAAAATTGAGTGATTAGATTGTGATATTGGCAATAAGAGCTATAACTAAGAAGAAATTCATGGAGGATGCAGGGATTTAGCTGAGCCTTGAAAGATGGGTAAGGTTTGGGTCTGCAAAGAAGAAAGAGAGACAAGATTCCGTTGTGTAGACTGTATATATTAAGATTAGTTTTTCCTGAGTATCAAGAGATATTGGATCATTCCATCTTTTATGGATAAGCTGCTTCTAGGGCTAGGTTCTGGCAAGACCAGGAACACCATTGCTTCAGGGCCTCAGAGTTTGATGAATTTGTTCTATGGGGATTAATAGAGTAGATGAATGAGTAACAGAAATGGTAATTAAACAATATGATAGGACAGACTGTGGCATAACAATGATTAATGGAATGCCTCGGGTAAGCACGGAGGCACAAGGTAGAACTGAGAGCTCTTGTTGTACCAGGGAAGTGTCATTAATCAGCATTACATCATGCTTGAGAGTAGTTTATTGAAATTATAAAATAGGTACTTAGTGTAACATTAAAAGCACAATTTTAAACATGTATAGTTGATTCTAGTGAAGAACTATGCCAGAAATAAATTCCAACTGTACCCCAAGAAAAAGAAAAAATCTGTGCTCCTCAAACTTGAAAGTAGCCCATTGACACAGTGTGGCCCTGCCAACTTTACCTTCTTAAAACTGTTCTTTTCATTGGAAACCACAGTAGAGACCAGCAAAAACAGAAATGAAATCTTGGCAGTGCTTCTTCCTGCCTCATGTGCCTTGTAATGTCACCCAAGCTGTCAGCCAAGGCTGGCTGTTTCTTCCACACCAGATCACCAAGGAGTGTAAAGGAAGGGGTTCTGGACAATGCACAAGCATCCGTTGAATTTAGGACAATCTATTGCATCTACACATCAAAGAGAAAAGATGGGGTTTGGGCGGTGATGGTTGGGGAAAGGGATTAGGTCTTTCACCTTGAGCTGCTATAGTGGGTTCATCCCAATAGGGGTACAGTTCAGCATTAAGCACTGAAAATAAATGGTTAGACAAGAGGTCAACATCCAGAGTCAGATTTGGGTTGCTAGTTGGGTATCTCAGGATCTAAAGAGCTCGAGGTTTGGAGAAGGCTTTTCCACTGAGACTGGAGAGATGAGGGCAGGGGAAGCAATGTAGTACAGAGCTGATGCACCTGACAGGACCCAAAGAGCTGCCTAGAATACCTGGTAAGGCCTCCTCCACCACCTACCCACTTTCATGGTTAGGCCCCCTCCCCTTAACTTGGTACCCCCTCAGGGGACTCTGATATTGATTCATCAGAATTAATTAAATAATTATACATCTACTTTTCCTGTTGAGAAAAAAAGTCAGAGTTGTGACCTCACACCAAAACAAAACATCTTTCCCATCTTCCACTGCAGACACATATGCTGGTCCTGTTGATTCAGATAGTTACCTCAATGGAATTGCACAATTTTTTTTTAACTTTAACCTTGCTTTGACCCTTGTAGTGGGTTGAATGGTGGTCCCCCAAAAGATATGTCCATCTAGAACCTATGAATATGAGACTTTATTTGAAAAAAAAAAAAAAAGTCTTTGCAGACGCAATTAGATTAAGGATTTGGGGATGAGACCATCCTGGATTAGGATGAGCCCTAAGTCCAATGACAAGCGTTCTTAGAAGAGAAGAGAGGAGAAGACGTACATGAGAAGGTGATGTAGAGAGGGAGGCAGAGACTGGAGTGGTGCATCTACAAACCAAGGATTGCCAGGAGCCACCAGAAGCTAGGAGAGAGGCATGGAATAGATTGTCCCTCAGAACCTCCAGTAGAAACCAAACCTTGCTGACACCTTGATTTTGGATTCTGGCATTCAGAACTGTGAGAGAATAAATTTCTGTTGTTTTAAGCCACCAAGTTTGTGGTAATTTGTTACGACAGCAACAGAAAACTAATACAGCCTTGTAGAGCTTGCCTCAAGAAGCAGTTTTGAGTTGAAGGGGTCCAGAAACTTGCTAACTTGATGATCTTAGTATCCAGTAATCTTACAGTTCACTCCTAAAAGTCTGGGTTTCTGGGGCCAAAGGAGCACAGAGCTTTGACATGGATGAATGAATGGATCATTTTGCCAGTTTTATTGCAGACTATGCCATGATACCGTTCTTTTTTCTGAAATGGGTGGAAGACTTTTTTTCCATAACTCATGCCAACCAGCTTGCTATGATAGCTGTCAAATCAGATGAATTTAAATGCTTTGATAAATCCTAAAATACTATTTTAAAATGCAAAGTTTTAATCATCTGTTAAAATAGCACAATTCTGGAAACCAGAGACAAGTGCTCTGAGTTCTGGTTTTGTTAATTTATTCATTAAAATATATAATAAGCACTTTCAAATTCTCTATCTTCCTGGGATTTACATTTTATGAAGTCATTCTATTCAGTACAATAAACTTCATTTGACTTGGTTTACTCTTTCTTCTAGTTCCTCTCAGTTGATATATGAAGATCCAGACTTGCAAAATGGAAAAGAAAGAGGATGATGATTTGCTTTACAGAAGGGTCCTTTGCTTCATAAAAGGATTAAATACATGGTTCATTCATTCATTCAGCAAATATTTATTGAGAATCTATGTGGCAGACATCGTTCTATGTACTAGGGATACGGGAGTGAACAAGGCAACCTTCCTACCCTAATCAAGTTTACTTTCTAGTTGGAGAGACAGACACTGAGCAGATAAACAATTATATAAATTAATAAACATATAATATAATGTCAGACAATAATAAGTAATATGAAGGAGCCCCTTTTCTCCCAGTGCCAGGACATATTTTGACAGGATGTTTCTATCATTTATGACTATTTTTTTTCAAGGAACCTTGATTCCTCTAGAGGCAAGAACTTCCATTAGATCTCCTGGCTTCCACTCTCGAACCCCTCAAATCGCTCCTTCATCCAGCAGCCAAAGTGATATTTCTAAAACATAAACCAGATCATATCCCCCTTGACTTTAGCCTTCAGTTCAGGCTTCTCTTATACTTAGAAGGGAATCCAGACTCCCAGAAGGTCTTGCATTATCTGGCCTTGCCAACCTGTCCCTTGTTTCAAGCCACTTGCCCCTTTGCTTGCTTATTCAGTCACATTGCTTTCCTCTCAGTTCCTTGAGTAAACATGCAGGTAGCTTCCTCTTCCAGCAAGGCTTTTCACTGGTCACCTCTTTCAGTGGGTCCCTCCTGTTATTCTCTATCACAGTGTCTATTACAGATTGGAAATATATATTTATTTGTTTTGTGCTTGCTCCCTGCCAGTCTTCTCCTGACTTTACTAGTCTGCAACTCCACGAGGGGTTGGGATTACAGTTGTGTACCCAGAACCTAGCCCAGCACTTTGCACATAGAAACTACAGGCAAATATTTGTTGAATGAATTAAAAAAAAAAAAACAGAACTCACTAGTGAGTGAGCTCCAAACTTTTTAGAAATCAACCCATTGCAAAGGGTGAGTCACTTAAATGATTCTGAGTCACTTAAATGATTCTTATATTAAGTTGTAGTGCTTTGTATATTTATTTTTCTCCAGTCATTTTGTGCCTACTATTGTAGGCCCAGAAAGGAGAAAGTTTACTGGAGTAAGGTGATTTGTTGCCTTCGGAAATACTTTGTGTTCCTTCCCAGCACCAATATGTAGGTTAACAAATAGAAGACAGCCATCTAATAAATATGACGGGCTGTTGACTGTATGTATCACTGATAGAATCGGAGACGCTGAGATCATTCTTCAACACATTCTAGTATGAAGGTCCCCAATTTGTGAGCATTCAATCTATCAGTGACCTTTACACATTAAAGATTATTGTCCCCTTCTTTAACCAGATGGTTTCATCTTCCTTCCAACTATGGAAACTTTGGATGTTCTTAGTGCTGCTTGAGGGAGGAGATATCCACAAAACCAGTTCCTTTTTCTTTGTAAAGTCACAGTTAGAAATCACCATTGCTCGGTGCCCAATATGTGCCAATGCTGGTGGTTCAGAACTGGCTGGCAAAGTCTCTGCCTCCTATAAGGAGCCTAGGGTCTGGTGGCTTGGTGTTGGAGCTCTAGCTATGCTATAGTTCAGCTCCATTGTACATTAAGTAGGATTTTGTGGGCTGGAAACCTAATAGCGCTTCATGCTATTTTTAAAAATTATTTTATTGAGGTCATAATAGTTTATAACATTGTGAAATTTCAGTTGTACATTATTATTTATCAGTCACCATATATATGTGCCCCTTTACCCCTTATGCGCCCCCTCCCCCAGCCCTCTTCCCCTCTGGTAACCACTAATTTGTTCTCTTTGTCCATGTGTTTGTTTATCTTCCACATACGTGTGAACTCATGTGGTGTTTGTCTTTCTTTGTCTGGCTAATTGAACTTAACATAATACCCTCAAGGTCCATCCAGGTTGTTGCAGATGGGACGATTTTTTCATTTTTTATGGCTGAGTAGTATTCTTTTGTATGTATATACCACATCTTCTTTATCCATTCATCAGTCGACGGGCACTCGGGTTGCTTCCACATCTTGGCTATTGTGACTAATGCTGCAATGAACGTAGGGATGCATAAGACTCTTTGAGTTGTTGATTTCAAGTTCTTTGGATAAATACCCAGTAGTGGGATAGCTGGGTCATATGGTATTTCTAGTTTTAATTTTTTGAGAAATCTCCATGCTGTTTTCCATAGTGGCTACACCAGTTTGCATTCCCATCAGCAGTGTATGAGGGTCCCCTTTGCTCCACATCCTCTCCAACACTTGTTATTTTTTGTCTTGGTAATTATAGCCGTTCTAACGGGTGTAAGGTGATATCTCAATGTAGTTTTGATTTGCATTTCCCTAATGATTAGTGATGTTGAACACCTTTTCATGTGTCTATTGGCCATCTGTATATCTTCTTTGGAAAAATATCTGTTCATATCCTCTGCCCATTTTTTGATCGGGTTGTTTGTTTTTTTGTTGTTGAGTTGTATGAGTTTTTTATATATTTTGGAGATTAACCCCTTGTAGGATATATGATTTGCACATATTTTATCCCAGTTGGTGGGTTGTCTTTCTGTTTTGTTCCTGGTTTCCTTTGCCTTGCAGAAGCTCTTTAGTCTGATGAAGTCCCATTTATTTATTTTTTCTTTTGTTTCCCTTGCCTGAGTAGACATGGTATTCGAAGAGATGCTTCTAAGACCAATGTCAAAGAGTGTACTACATATATTTTCTTCTAGGAGTTTTATGGTTTCATGTCTTACCTTCAAGTCTTTAATCCATTTTGAGTTAATTTTTGTGTATGGGGAAGGATAATGGTCTACTTTCATTCTTTTGCATGTGGCTGTCCAGGTTTCCCAACACCATTTATTGAAGAGACTTTCCTTTCTCCATTGTATGTTCTTGGCTCCTTTGTCAAAGATTACCTGTCCATAAATGTGTGGTTTATTTCTGGGCTTTCAATTCTGTTTCATTGATCTGTGTGTCAGTTTTTGTACCAGCACCATGCTGTTTTGATTACTATATCTTGGTAGTATATTTTGAAGTGAGGGATTGTGATGCCTCCAGCTTTGTTCTTTTTTCTCAAGATTTCTTTAGCTATTCAGGGTCTTTTGTTGCCTCATATGAATTTTAGGATTCTTTGTTCTATCTATGAAGAATGTCATTGTGATTCTGATTGGGATTACACTGAATCTGTCAATTGCTTTAGGCAGTATGAGCATTTTAACTATGTTTATTCTTCCAATCCATGTGCATGGAATATCTTCCTGTTTCTTTATGTCATCATTATTTCTTTGAATAACATCTTATGGTTTTTAATGTATAGGTCTTTCACCTCCTTGGTCAAATTTATTCCTAGATATTTTATTCTTTTTGTTTCTATTGTAAATGGGATTGTATTCTTGAGTTCTCTTTCTGTTAGTTCGTTATGAGAGTATAGAAATACAACTGATTTTTTTAAGTTGACTTAGTACCCTGCAACTTTGCTGTAGTTGTTGATTATTTCTAATAGTTTTCCGATGGATTCTTTGGGGTTTTCTACATATAGAATCATGTCATCTGCAAACAGTGAGAGTTTCACTTCTTCCTTGCCAATTTGGATACCTTTTATTTCTTTTTCTGGCCTAAATGCTCTGGCCAAAACCTCCAGAACTATGCTGAATAAGAGTGGCGAGAGTGGGCACCCTCGTCTTGTTCCTGTTCTCTGAGGGATGGCTTTCAGTTTTTCCCCATTGATGTTGGTTGTGGGTTTGTTATATGTGGCCTTTATTATGTTGAGGTGCTTTCCTTGTGTACTCATTTTACTGAGGGTTTTTATCATAAATGGATGTTGGATCTCGTCAAATGCTTTCTCTACATCTATGGAGCTGATCATGTGGTTTTTATTCTTCATTTTGGTAATGTAGTGTATCACATTGATTTATTTGCAGATGTTGAACCATCCCTGTGTCCCTGGTATAAATTCCACTTGATCATGGTGTATGATCCTTTTAATGTATTGCTGTATTCTGTTTGCCAATATTTTGTTGAGGATTTTTGCTTCTATATTCATCAGTGATATTGGCCTGTAATTTTCCTTCTTTGTGTCGTCATTGTCTGGCTTTGGAATCAGGGTGATGTTGGCCTCCTAAAAGGAGTTAAGAAGTATTCCATCTTCTTCAATTTTTTGGAATAGTTTGAGAAGGATAGGTATTAAATCTTCTTCGAATGTTTGGTAGAATTCTCCTGAGAAGCCATCTGGTCCTGGACTTTTATTTTTTGGGAGGTTTTTGATTACTGTTTCAATCTCTTTACTTGTGATTGGTCTATTCAGATTCTCTATTTCTTCTTGATTCAGTTTGGGGAGGTTGTATGAGTCTAAGAATTTATCCATTTCTTCTAAATTGTCCAATTTGTTGGCGTATAGTTTTTCATAGAACTCTCTTATAATCCTCTGTATTTCTGTGGTATCCCTTGTAATTTCTCTTCTTTTATTTCTAATTTTATTTATTTGAGCCTTCTCTCTTTTTTTCTTGGTGAGTCTGGCCATGAGTTTGTCAATCTTGTTTATCTTCTCAAAGAACCAGCTCTTACTTTCATTGATCCTTTCTACTGGTTTTTTTTTTTTTTTTTGGTTTCTATTTCACTTATTTCTGATCTAATTTTAACTATTTCCCTCCTTCTGCTGACCTTGGCTTTGTTTGTTCTTCTTTTTCTAATTCTGTTAGATGTAGTTTAAGATTACTTATTTGAGATTTTTCTTGTTTGTTAAAGAGTGCCTGTATTGCTATGAACTTCCCTCTTGGGACCGCTTTTGCTGCATCCTATATCAGTTGGTATGGTGTATTTTCATTTTCATTTGTCTCCAGATATTTTTTGATTTCTCTTTTAATTTCTTCATTGATCCATTGGTTGTTCAGTAGCATGTTGTTTAGTCTCTTTCCCAGCTTTTTTCTTGCAGTTGATTTCTGGTTTCATAGCATTATGGTCAGAAAAGATGCTTGATATGATTTCAATCTTCTTAAATTTATTGAGGCTTGCCTTGTTTCCTAACATATAGTCTATCTTTGAGAACATTCCATGTGTATTTGAGAAGAATGTGTATTCTGCTGATTTTGGATGGAATGTTCTATATGTATCTATTAAGTCCATCTGGTCTAGGTTTTTGTTTAATTCCACCATTTCCTTGTTGATTTTCTCTCTCCATGATCTATTCATTGATGTAAGTTGGGTGTTGAGGTCCCCTACTATTATTATGTTGCTGTTAATTTCTTCTTTTAGATCTGTTAATGGTTGCTTTATGTACCTTGGTGCTCCTGTGTTAGGTGCATATATATTTATAAGTGTTTTGTCTTCTTGGTGGTGTGTGTCTTTTGTCATTATGTGCGGCCCCTCTTTGTCTCTCGTTGTCTTTTTTATCTTGAAGTCTTCTTTGTCTGATATAAGTATGGCAACACCTGCTTTCTTTTGTTTGCCATTAGCTTGCAGTATTGTTTTCCAACCCTTCACTCTGAGCCTGTGTTTGTCTTTAGAGCTGAGGTGTGTTTCCTGGAGGAAGCATATTGTTGTGTCTTGTTTTTTAATCCATCCAGCCACTCTGTGTCTTTTGATTGGATAATTCAATCTGTTTACATTTAGAGTGATTATTGATATATGGAGGCTTAATATTGCCATTTTATCACTTGTTTTCCCATTTTTCTGTATTTCCCTTGTTTCTCGTCCCATGTATTTCCAACTTCCAGTTCATTTTGGTGTTTCTCTATGATAGTTTTTTCTTTATTTATCATTTGTGTCACTGTTCTGATTTTTTGTTTAGTGGTTACCTTGAAGTTTGTATAAAAGATCTCGTAGATGACGTAGTCCATTTTCTGATAGCCTCTTATTTCCTTAGTCTAAGCAGGTTCCATCCCTTTCTTCTTCCCTGTCTGAGTTATTGTTGTCACAACTTATTCCATTTTGTGTTGTGAGTTTGTGATTAAATTGAAGTGATTATAGTTATTTTTGATTCTTTCCTTCCCTTTATCTATGTTATAATTAAGTGTTTTCTAACCTCTTCATATAGAGAGCTGCATACTTCTGATTTTGTCTATCTATTTATCTCCTTGCTCAAGGCTTTGTAAACCCTTTCATTTTTTTCAGGCATGAGGGCCTTCTGCATCATTTATCGTAGGGAGTGGTCTTGTGGCAATGAACCCCCTCAGCTTTTGTTTATCTGGAGAATTTTTATTTATCCATTGTATCTGAAGGATAATTTTGCTGGAGAGAGTATTCTTGGTTGAAAGTTTTTGTCTTTCAGAACTTTGAATGTATCATTCCACTCTTTCGTAGCCTGTAAGGTTTCTGCTGAGAAATCCACTGAAAGCCTGATAGGGGTTCCTTTGTAGATTATTTTCTTCTGCCTTGCTGCCCTTAATATTTTTTCTTTGTCATTGACTTTTGCCAGTTTCACTACTATATGCCTTGGAGAAGGTCTTTTTACATTGATGTAATTAGGAGTTCTAGTGGCTTGATTTACATGTAATTCAAGCTCCTTCTCCAAGTTTGGGAAGATCTCAACTATTATTTCTTTGAACAAGCTCTCTGTTCCTTTCTCCCTTTCTTCTCCCTCTGGAATACCTATCATCTTTATGTTGCATTTCCTAATTGAGTTGGTTACTTCTCGGAGAATTTCTTCATTTCTTTTTAGTCTTAGTTCTCTCTCCTCTTCCATCTGCAGCATTTCTGTATTTCTGTCCTCTAAATTGCTGATTCTGTCCTCTATAATATCAGCTCTGGATTTTTCTTTATCTCATTCATTGTTTTTCATCTCCAACATTTGTGATTTTTTTTATAGTTTCAATATCTTTTGTGAAGAATTCCCTCTGTTCATTAATTTTACTCCAGAGATCATTAAACGTCTTTCTGAGTTTTTTTGTAATTCGTTGAGTTTCTTTATTATAACTATTTTGAATTCTGTGTCATTTAGATTGTAAATTTCTGTGAGTTCAGGATTGATTTCTGGGTGCTTATCATTTTCCTTCTAGTCTGGAGTGTTAATATACTTCTTCAAACTATTTGATGGGGTGGATTTTGCTGTCGCATAGTGGTCATACCTTATCACAGATTCCACAGCCACTGCTGGGGGGTGGGGTGGGCAAGAGCTGTGTTTTCTGAGCCCTTTGAAACCCCTGGCAGATGTGCCAGTCCATTGGAAGCTGTGCTGACAGGGACCATCTGCGTTTGCCCGCTGGCTGCTGCTGCTTTACATGCACATGCACAGGCGTTCTGATGGGGATCCCCTGCTGAAGCTGTCGGGCTGAGCTGGTCGCCAGGCAGGTGGGGAGGGGTGCTTTCTTTTGTGTGCAATCCCAAGTGCCCCAGCTCTGCACTCACTGTCTGCCTGGCTTGGTGCAGATGCCCCCATGATTGCTTAGCTGCCTCTGTGGAGGATTCTCACAGGCTGGGAGGCAACTCTGAGAGTGCAAGCATTTCCACTGAGGGCTGCCTTTTCCCCCTTCTCCTCTCAGGGTCGTGCGCTGGCTGCCGGGTGCTAGGTCCTGCCCCTAGTTCACTGCCACAGAGGTAGGAGAGGAGATCCCCTTAGCTCCTTCCACTGCCTCCTGGGGGGGTCCAGCACCCCCACCTTCAGACGTTTGGCTGTGTGGATCTCTCAGATGTCTATTGTGTTGTGTGAGTGTCTTCTGTTGGTTTATGAATGTCCTTTTCGTTGTATCTTAGGGGGGAGAGACTAAGGGAAGAGCTCATTCTGCCATGATGCTGACCTTACTTCCAGTTGATTTTTGTTGTTGTTGTTCAGAGACCATTTACTTGTGTTGAGGTGGTCGAATGTGAATTTTTGAGAATTTAGTTGACCTTGGGTAAATTGCATCCTGTACCTTGGTTTTTACATTGTTCTGTTGTGAATTCTGGGGTATTTTGTTCTTTGTTTCCTTTCTTTCGGATTCTTTTATCTTACCAGGCAGTTGCAGTGCGACTTCCAGGAATGAAGCAATAGGCAAATAAACAGTCTTCCAATCTGAATCCAGGCGTTTGTCACTCAAGCTCTTGCTAGTTCTCGTTTTCCTGTTTTCCCTGGAGGGAGGACAAGGAGGTGGTGCAGTGCGAGGCAGTGCGGATCAGTGCGAGGCGCACACGTCTTCTCACTGCCTGTGCTCTTTGAGGGGCAGCCTCCAGTACACTGCACCAAGGAGCCAATCTGGGCTCACTAATAGTAGGCGGATCCACTCAGCCAACATCACACATCCCAGTTCTGTTTGTGTCTCCCCATCCCCACAGTGGACAGGGATCTCCATGACATTATTTTAAAGGAGGAATGCAACCAGAGTGCCAGATAATAAACCTTCAAGGAAAATTTCAGAACCCAATTCACCTTCAAAATAAGATTGAACTTCACGTTTTTATTCTCTGGAGAGAACAAGAAAACAATTTTTTTGGAGTTACTGGGCCAATTTCTAATACTTAGCCAAGAGCACTTGATTTTTGTATTTTTTGAATTTTCTATAGTGATATATCCTTTTTATTGAGAAAAAAATATTTTGAGAAGAAAGGAAAGACATTACAGGTAATACAATGGCATAAGTATAATAAATCACATAAGGACCTATCGTGGTAGAGGCGAGGGTAGGGAAGGTGCACACTGCTGGGAATCAGCCACATGTGATGCTGGAGCTCTCAGTTTCAGCCTGAAGAGCAATGTACATGAATGAGCAGATTTATAACCAGGGCTTACACTGATGTGATCAATCAAGCCTCAGCTTTGATCTTTCCCTTTGGGAGCTGGGGCTAACTTTTGAAAGACTATTCTATTCTCTGTTGGACAACACAGAGGGTGGCCAGAGAATGTATTTGCAGTCAGGCTTGGAACCTTCAGACTGCCATGTAAAAACCAACCTGGACCCACTTTTTCCTCCTTATTTGTATTCTGCCATTAAGGCTGCTGAAGTGCAGACACTGCCATTTTGCAGTAGGCTTCCCCCTTTCCATTATTTATTCTAGATATTCTGGGAAGGATTAAAATAGAGTCACACAAAATCCTCTTCTGGGGAACCTGCTGATTTATCAATTAAAAAGAGTTAAAAACATCATTAATAGTTTGCATATTATGTGTTGTCCAACCATCCCCATAACTCTTCTCAACCTGCAACACTGAAACTCTGGACCTGTTGAACAATAATCTACCAGCTGTTTTCTCACATATTATTTCATACTGCAGGCTCTTCTCTATAGTCCTGAAAGTGGGAGGGAAGGTATTATTAGCTCAATAGAGCACAGTGGTTAACAGGGCAGGCTCTGGAATGAGGCTATTTGGTTTAAACTTCGCTCATCAAGTACTAATTGTCAATAATAGAACTTGTCTTCTGAGGTAGTTATGAGGATTACATGAGGTCATTCATAAAGTGTTTAGAACATCATAAACACAAATGCTGGCTATAATCATCCCTATTTTGCAGATAAGAAAAGTAAGACTCAGAGAACTTGAGCAATTTGCCAAAACCCACAGAATTAATAAACAGCAAGTGGAAACCTGAGCTGCGGTTGACTCAGTGTTTTTACTTCTATACCAGTTCACTACCAACACAGACAGCATGTAATCCAGATTTTAGGCTAGCAAAAGGAGGTGATTTCACTTGAGCGTTATTTTGTGTTTTGACTTCAGAATCAAGGCCTTGCAAACTTCCTTATCAGCCATGGTATCCTGTTGAAGGTGCCACACAGCCCTAGCCTTAAGGCATGTTGAGAACCTAGGAGAACAAGAGCTGGGGATGGGGAAATTAGAGGAAAGGTGGATGAAGGTCAAATGGGAGTGAGGTAAATGTAGTCCAGTTCTAAGCTGGCATTGGAAGCCCAAAGGGAGCTTCTTTTGGGGGGACAGGCATAGGTGATGATTTTAAATTGCAGAATAGCAATGGTGAAGGAACCAGGCAAAGCAGGGTTGTGCTAGGAAGCCTATGTCAAAATAGGGTGGGGAATAGGATAGGTTCCAGACAGGTTTATGTGTGTGTGTGTGTGTGCGCACGTACGTGTGTGTGTGTGTTTACCTAATCAGGTACCTGGTATGTAAGGCAGGATTCTCACCTTCCTGCCTCACTCTTTGCTCTAGTGCCATGGGGATGTGGGAAAAACAGAGGAACCTCTCCTACCCCAAGACAGGGTAGGCAGAAGGGGCAGAAATGCAATCTGGTCACCTTATAGTTAAAGATGGGTAAGGGTGGGAAAGAAGGTCTGCTATTGATAGCACCATGGAAATGCCTGAGTCTTTGGCTCTGAGGCATAAGAGCTCTATTTCCAAATTCCACTGGTTTAGGGATTTAAAGCTTCTGGTCAGTGATTGTAGGAGTGAAGTGGGGGCAGTCTTTACATAGCTGGATGCTCCCTTCAGAGCTCTCATGGGGCTAGGACAGAACAAGAAATGAGACCGGTAAGGCTTGAAAGATGAGCTACATACTTCCTTATCCTGTTTCCTGTTTTTCCCTCAGGGACCATCTTCATCCACCACCCTGTTTTTTTTCTGTACTTTTAACCTCTTCTTCTCCATGGCACGTTCTTCTTGCATATAAGCATGTTCGAGCCTCTCATTAGTTAAAAAACAAACAAAATAATTCCTCATCCTCAGCTCCCTGTCACCCCTGGTTACTGTTCTTTATTCTTGCCTCTCTTCATGGTCACGCTACTTGAAAGGGTTGTCTCCATTTGCCGGTTACACTTCCTGGTCTCTCAGTCTTTCCTCAATGCACTATAACCCTGCTTCTTACCTTCTCTCTCCACTGAAGCTGCTACTGCAAAAGCCACACAGTTCTCTGCAATCCCAAATTCCATGCCCACTTTTTCTCCTTTTGATTCTAATGACTGGGTCTGTGTATGTCACTGCTCTATTCTCATTACCCAGTAGCACATATCTGGCACATAGTAGGCACTCAATAAATGTATGTTGAATTGAATTGACCTTTCTTTGGCATCTGTTACTTGGTCATTCTATCCTTTCTCAGGCCTCTTTCTTGCTCTCCTTTGGCTAGTTCCCTAAAGGTCAGTAGGCCCCAGAGGCTTGTCTTTTGGCCCCTACTTTTTCCGCTCTGTAGACTCTCTGGATGATCTAATCTAAACCCATGGCTTCAACTGTCTGCTTTGAGGTAATGACTTCCAAATCTGTAGTCCAGACCCTCTACTCTAACTGCCTACTAGACATGTGTTCCAAGCACTTAAATCATCCTATTATAATTGCTTAACACACAAGATTATAAATTCTGTCTTGCACTGCTGAATTTTTACCACCTAGCACAGAACCTAGAGCACATAGAACATAGTAGCACAGAGCACATAGTAGCAACTCAACAAATATTTGTTGGATGAATCAGTGAAAAGATCCTCTAAACTGAAGAAGCACCATTTTGCAGTTCAACTAAAAATAAACAGTAGTTTAGCAGATAAATCTATGGTGTGTCTGTAAACCTCCCACTCTCGGTTCGTGTGGTTGATGAACCTCAACTATGTAAGTGAAACCTTATTTTCCAAATAAAAATATTCAGTGTGAATTGCAGTGTCATAACTTTTGGTGCTGATGGCAACAAGAAGCTGTAACAAGCAAAATTAGCAAAGAAACAAAGGTAACAAAACCTCATTTATCCTTCCAAATCTTTTCTGTTTAACACTGTGGTCTTAGTTCAATAATACAGCTGCAAATTTGTTAAGATTCATTGCTTTCCAAGTCCATTACATACTCAGGCCTATTTACTTGTCTCTTTCTGCTGGGAAACATTTGTCTGTGGAGTAGCCCAGAAGACAAATTTTTTTAAATGTTAATTACTCAAAGATTAAGAAAGGTAAAATGATTTATGTAACAGAAGGTTTGTGTTGCTCCTGGATTACTTAGTAGTGAGCATGCATACTTATCCTTGGGAATGCTTATAATGATGTTATTTTATGAATGATAGATTTTCTCCTTTTTTCCTATGAATAAGATACTAATTTTCATCTTCCTATCTCCATCAATTAAATAGCATTGTCCAAACCCTCCTGTACCTGTAATTAAATTTTTGGATTATTTTCTTTGTATACCGCAATGTGAGAATTGCCAAAGCAGTAGGAGATGTGTCCTAGGTCCTCAATCCCTTTGGGAACATGCGATCCAAGCCCTCATGAAGCACGCGGGATAGGATGTGAGGAAGTAACTGTAACCAAAGCCTCATAGGACAGTTCCTTCCTACTAACCATCAACCAGTGTTTTTCTACTCAATATGACCACTTAGATTACACTTGAACTTGAATACCTCAACTCTAAGGGTGAGTTTTTTACAAACTGAAAAGCTGGGAACAGTTGATTTCTTCTAGAGTTGCAGTCCCTAGAACTATGGTTGTGTAAATATTTTTACAATACTACAGCGTGTACATAAGTCTATTTTAAGGTGAGTGACTTCATTCTTTTCTCCCTCCCCTCTTTCTTTCCTTTTGTAAAAAATTAATATTTTCCTTTTTTCATCAAAGTAATATGGGCACACAATTTAAAGTCAAATAATGGTAAGTGGCTTAGGCAAAAACCAATATTCTCTTAGTTCCTCCACGCTAAATTGCCTCTTCTCCTTCTGGCTGCCCCCACCTCCCTCATTTTTAATCCCTCCCAACCATTTTCAAAATCTTCACCATTAGTTCAATATTTACTTCTCATATCAAAATACTGTGCATATACTGCTGTTGTTTGAGTCAACATTTTAGCCATTATTTATTTTGGCCCTCTTACTGCTCTTTTCCCCATTCCATTCCTTCCAAAATAGTAGAATCACAGATTTTTGTTGAATCCATATTCAGTGATTTATTATAATTGTTATGTAGTTATATATTTATATAATTTGTGTATATATATATGAGATGTGTATAGTTTATACTGAGTATATATAATTATATAATTACACTATATATACTATATATATAGTTTGTACTATGTATATTGTGTATATAGTTTATACTGTATATACTATGTTATTTAGTCAAATATATGTATATAGTTTATACTATATATAGATTATACTATAAACTATATTATGTACACTATATATATAGTATACATATACTATTATAAAATTTAAACACAGTAAAACATAGTATGAATGAAAACATAGTGTGTATATATATAGTTTATACAATAATTGCATTTCTTGTACAATTTCTAAGTTTTCTTGGGGTTAATAATTGTTTTATATTTTCATTTGCTTAGTTTTTATATTTTAGAATCTCTGGCCTTCTTTTCTATAAAGTGGCTCTCAATACAGCTTTTCACATGATAAAATCTGTAAGATAATCGGCAATTTCCATTTTATTTCTTTCCTAGAGAAATCCATTCTGTCACCTTTTATCTTTCTTTTTCAATCAGGATTGGTTGCTTTTTAAACCTGTTACACATCTGTTTACTAGGTATTGATTTTGACATCATCTTAAGAATTCTCTCTCTACTGTGGCAAATCTTCCCTTGTCTTGGTTTACTCCATCATTTTAGTGGAGCACATTTCTCAGTTGCTTCCAGAGAAAGGGTGCCTAGGAGTTTGCACGAGACTTTGTATGTCTAGAAATTACTTTATTTTACCCTCACATAGTTTGATGTTGAAAATTATTTTTCCTCAGAGTTTGTCTTGGTCTCTTTTTTGTTAGAACTTTTCTTCAAATATCTGGCAATCCTTGGCTATTCATTCATCTTTAAGAGAGAGGCGTTAAAAAGTTCAGTGTTTCTGGTACTTGGTTTGATTGGGGGAGGAGGCGATGAGGCTGCTGACGTGACTTGGAGAAGGATAACAAAAGGCTGTTTTCAGGCAGCCAACTATTGCTCTTTTCAATTCTGTTCTTTCTCAGTTTTGTTTATTTGCATCTTTGAGATTTTAAAATTTTCATTTGAAAATTTGTTTCTTTTCTAAATCCCTTGTAAAGAAAGTACACCAACTTGAGCTAATGTTACTTTTTAAATATGACTGATGTCTCTCACATTCACTGTCATTCCCTTGATCATTATTCCTGAATTTTCTTTAAAAAAATTTATTTGGTAGTTATAATTTCATTTCAATTTCTTCCTTCATTTTTGTCAATTTTCTTTTATGTATGCTCTTGCTATGCAGTTTCAGATACAGACATTCAGTATTTCTAGGTTTCATTGTTAATCTATATTTTCATCATGTAGTAACTATATTTATTTCTATTAATGATGTATGCTAAGAAATCACCCTTATGACTACCAGGATAATAACCTGTTTCTCTTGTAGTCATACGGACATGACAGGCCTTTGACCATTTGGTAACTTTTAGTTGAAAGATTTTTAAAGCTGCCATATATGGTATCTGGAATTGTAGTCCAAATTTTTCTGTACATATATGCCGATATGCATTTCCCACCCTGACTCAAAGGGTCCTTAATCTAACTCCCAAATATGTAAGAATCACTACTAATGTAACTTGAGTGTAAGTGTTTCTCTTGCAGGCAACAATTAAAAATAGAACAGCAACAATAACAACAATAAAGAACAACAAAAGTGAAATTTTATCTTTTAATATAGCTGGTGATCTTGGGAGTTAAGGTTTTTGTGCTCATTCTTTACTTTTCTTTTTATTTTTATGGTTTCTGTGAACCAACTAATGTTTTTTCTTTCTTTTAAAATTTATTTATTTATTTATTACTTTGACAATTAAAATTGGTTTATAAAAATAAACTAGTTTGAGGGAGAGGAAAAACATCTGCATCACATCAATTTTATACCTATATTTTTTAAAAATTTAAAAGTTTTATATATATAAATATACATACAAATATATATACAAATACATATATGCAAATATGTACACACACATATATACACATAACATTTTTCACATATAGTGAAATGCAAGACCTTAAATGAACAATTAATGAGCTGTGACATATATATACACCTGTGTAACCAACACCCCAATTAAGGAATAGAATATTTCCATGACCCCAGAAAGAAACTTCAGTTTAAAACAAAGTTTTTTGTTTAAAACTGTTTTTTGTTCTTTTAAAAACAGAGTTGTTCTTTTAAAAACAGTTTTTTGTTTAAAACTGTTTTTTGTTCTTTTAAAAACAAAGTTGGAAGATAATTTTAACTAAACCTATTCAGCTTAATCAGTCTTCCTTTTTTTAAAAAGCATTTAACACAGATATATATAACTTTTTTTAAAACAAATTAATGAATTCTACAGTTAACTAAGTAAACTTTTAAATACTTTATAGAAAAGATAAGGCATTACCTGTTGTTTAGGTGTAATTTTCTCTTCATACATTAGAGTTTCCATAAAATATTACCAAATTTGCTAATTGACTTTGTATTGATAGTACTCTATTAATTGTTTATCCACTTATTCTCAAGTGTCTGTCATCTTTTTTTGCACTGCTTGATGGTGTTTTGCTTTATCATTTTGGTATGGAACTTTGTTGACACTTTGTTTCAGGTCTGCAATGATTTGAGATTTTTCTCTTACTGACTTCAAAGAGAAAGTTAACTTGGGTAGATATTGCACTTGTGGTTAGAATTCCATTTCTCTTGGAGAGGGAGTTCAAGAGAGCTGATTTTTTTTTCTTACTGTGTCTACTCTTATATAAGTATTCTAACTGTCCTTTGAGGTAGGATTATTGTACTCATTCTATAGAGTACAATAGAGTAAATGGAGCCAGTCACCTACCTAGGACCAATGTAGCTGGGATTTAACTCAGGTCTTTTCAATTCTCCCACCTTTGCTTTTCCCACTCCAATATTTCTGCTTAGCTTTGTCTTGGTTTTTCCATATAGCTCTTCTTATTTCCAGGTGAGATGTCCAAAATCATTCACTCCACCACATTTGGAAATATCTTCTTTAAAACCTTTTAGAGCATGAAGGCACATTTTATTATCATATAAATCAAATATTTATTGAGTTCTGGGCCAGTCCTGTGGCCTAGTGGTTAAGTTCAGCACACTCTGCTTTGGTGGCCCGGGTTTGGTTGCTGGATGTGTTTGGTTCCTACACCACTTGTTGGCAGCCATGCTGTGGCGGCAACCCACATACAAAATAGAGGAAGACTGGCACAGATGTTAGCTCAGGGCTAATCTTCCTCAAACAAAAAAAAAAAAAAGGGGAGAGAAGATTGGCAACAGATGTTAGGTCAGGGTGAATCTTACTCACCAAAAAAAAAAAAAAAAAAAAAAATTTATTGAGTACCTGTACTGGTAAGTGTGGGGGATCCAGAGAGTCCTAAGCTAGTCTTCACATTCAAGGATGCACACATAAAAATATCAATACCTTTCCAAATTAGTACTGACTCCTTGGAAGTTTGTAAAATTTTATCCTTTAAATGATAAATACTTGACAGGTACAGTTTTTTGCTGGGGGAGGGGAGGGCTGTCATTCTTTGCAGACTATTTCTGAGTGAAACTGATTGACTTTCTTTATCCAGACTGATTTTTTTTTTTCCAGATAAGAATTTAAGAAAAATGTTTTTCAGATATTTCACTGATGCTGATCTTTCTGGTTTTCTTCAGGATATCATTGTTCTTGGTTAGATTTATGGTTCTATTTTTTGGGTATGTTTAGCTCTGTGCATTGTTTCAATCACTTGTCTTAGCTAATTGCCTTGCTAGTGTAGCATTTCCTTGACATCACTGGTTCTTTGCTGTATCTTTCCAAGTCTGCTGTTTTAAAATCCTTCACCTTTTGAAAAAAGTTTCTCTAGTTTAATCAGTGGTACTCAACTGGGGGCGGTTTTGCCTTCCAGGGAACGTTGGGAAATTTCTGGAGACATTTTTGGTTTTCACAACTGGTGGGGTGGGGGCCACTACTGGCATCTAGTGGTTGGAGGCCAGAGGTGCTGCTGTATCCTACCATGCACAGGACAGCCCCCCACAACAAAGAATTATCCAGTCCAAAATGTCAATACTGCAAAGACTGAGAAATCCTGGTTTAGATGATTTATGAAGTTTAAGGTAGTCATTTTCTTTAGGTGAATAATATTTCCAGCATTATGCATGTCATGCAGATTCCTATCAGAGATTCATTGTGAAGCCCTCTTTTTTTTTTCTCCAGAGACTCTCCAAAATTACAATTGACACTTCTTTTTTTGATTGAAAACAAAATACAGTAGCCCCCTTTTACAGTGGAAGGTGTTTTCTTTGGCATTTAAAGCAAGGATCTCACTTGAGGCATTTTCAGTAATATGTTATTTGTAAATCTTAAGTATCACTTTTTTCCTGTTTACTCAAGGAACTTCATAAATCAGTGATTAAAGAAAGGTGATTGCATTTATAAAGCTAACATAATAGGCCTGCATTTTAACTTGGATCTTTTTTTCCTAAATGTCATTGAATGAAAAATATATTTTTAGCAAAGTCTTTTTGAGACTTGATGATTTTAAAGGGATTCTCAGCATGAACACACCACGAAATTTGCTCAAGAAGTGATTTAGCATGTGTGCTGAAAACTCTCAAGTTGAGAAACTGAACTAGATCAATTTTTCATCCCCTCTGGTTGAACTTCAAGTACTAATAAACACTATAGCTTGAAAACATCAGGATATTTTGGGTCTGAGGTTTGGTTTGCAGTCTTGGTGCAAGGTAGTTTTTTTTTTTTTTTTTCTCTTGTGCTTAGGGTTTGAACTAAGATACAGAAGGAAGTAGGAGAGCTGATGCTTTGCTCTGAAATTTTGAAAAGAGTAAAGGGAGGATTTGTGTCCACTCTGTACTTGCTGATTAGTGCATCTTGTAAACCCCAACCAAGCAGATAACTTCCAGACTTCCTGAAAAGAAGTGGAGTCACTGTAACCTTCTCGTGGTTTCCTACACTCATGGCCTTTAGAACGTGGGAGCATATTTTATTATTATTTAAATCAAATCTTTATTGACTGCATATTGTGCTAGGTGTAGGGAATACAGAGAGTTATAAGATGTTATCTTTGCATTTAAGGGATGCTTGAATTAAAATATTTACTGCTTTCCAAATTAGAAGCTGCTAACTATGGAACAGGCAGTTCCTGCTACTGCAGTTCCCTTTCCCTTCTCATGCAGGCAGTCCTGCCTTGAACTAGCTGTGGGGCAAAGTCTGCTCTCCTAGGGATTTTCTTGGTAAGACCCTCTTGCTTCTAGTGTTCTGAGCCCAGTGCACCCTGGCTCTTGGATATCCACATAGACACTGGGGTTTTGTGTCTGTGGCTAGTCTTCCTTGGTTTGGTGATTGACTTAGACTACCTTTTCTGGATTACTGACCTCTGTGCCTTGCCTGTCTCTCCTCTCTGAAGCCTGTCTTGGTTTTGTTCCTTAGCAGCTTCTGGGAGGTGACTTCTGCACTGGCCCCATAGCACCCCTACCAGCACTGAGCAGCTGACACCTCCTGCCACTCCTTTCTCCCACCCTGGTCATGCGTCCCTTCCTGCCAGGGAAGATGCCAGACTTCATGGAGGAGGTGGGACTTCAATTGAGCCTTGTGCAAAACAAAGTTTTGAAAAGATTCATCTCAGAGGGGCATACACATTGGAGTGAAGACAGGGAGACTTCATGGAAATTTTAAAATAGCCCAGGATCAGGGGATAAAGTCCAAGTTGGTGGCAATAATAAAGGAAGAAATAGATGCTAGAGATGTTATTAAGAAAGAATTAGCTAGACTGACTGGGCAGACGGAGAAAAGGAGAAGGAGTCTTTGAATTCTTAGAAATGCTAAATGTAAAAATAAAAAGTTTTGCTTTGAAGGTAAAAGTGACGACCTGGGGGAAAACATGAGAGACTTTTGAGGGATCATCCCCCACTAGGGTGACCAAATATCCCAATTTGTCTAGGACTGAGAAGGTTCTGTCGGCGTGGGAGTTTTGCTTTCAAAACCAGGACAGTCTTCGGCAAACCAGCACAAGTTGGTCACCCTATCCCCAACCAGTGCTAACATCAAATAGTATGGTGTTGAATAAGAGCTTTTATCTTTTTTTTTGGTGGGGTGCTCTTTTGACATTCCAAGTCAACTTTGCCTGAGTCATCTTGGACAGACGTTTCAAACAGCTGTTGGGATTTTAGTCAAAGAGGTTGAGATTTTATAACTGGGGCAAACAACCACATATGAGTGGCAGGTACCTTTGTGAGTATAGCCAAGCTTCATGCTTCCGTTTTGATGACAGGCAAATTTAAAAAGTAAAATCTTTCATTTTGATGTACTTTCATCCTTCTCCCACCAATCGCTAAACCCCTGTCCCCCCCCAAAATATTAGAGTTCAATTTGCATAAATTAAAATGTTTTGCTCTTTCTTTTATGATTTCTTTCCTTATAGTGGATGATTTAATGCTTACTGAAATGGCTCAAAGCAGGAATCAGAGGGATGAAGAGAAGACAAGAACAAGAAGGACAGAGAAGAACAAATTGATTGCTGACTGCTGAACTTGACTGCGCAATACCTGAGGACAGGTATCTGGTAATCTCTCTTCTGTGAGATACAGATGAAGAGCTGATGAGGAGCTCAAAGTGTTTTGAGCAACCAGAGTAGATGCCACACATTCACACACTGATGCTTATGCATTTAAATCAGAAGGCTGAGCTTCAGAATACCATCTAGAACTGATTTACTTTTAACATAGATGTTGTTACAACAAACTTGTTTGGATTGCCAACCACCTGCAAGTTGGAAGCCAATGAACCCAATAAACCCAAAGTTTACTTCTAGGATTGACATATGAACATCAGTGCAAAGTGAACGCTGATAGTTTGATAGTATTGTAGGAGACAGATATAAAAATATAAAAATTTGCTAAAGTAACCAAGAAAGCATAGTGGCCTATTTAATGCAGGGGCAAATAATTCTATGCATGTGTTATTGTTTTATACCCCAATATAATAACTGATAGTTTAAAGATGACCCTAAATCATCAAGAAAAAGTCACATACATTTAGCATACTTTGAGACCCAAGAGAACTATTTAGCATTTTAGGAAGAGTCTCTACCAAACTGTTACATTAACAAGTTTTCAGTTATCTGAAAAATTGACTTCTGTGGAATACTTTATTCCAGGAACTATTAATAAGGGAAATGTTATTGCATGTTTAAAACAAACAAAATGGAGAAACCTAAGTGAGATTCAAGACTCTATGTTAGAATACTAGGGACCCCGCATTTCTGAGAAAATTGACTTGCAATCTCCCTGTTCAGCTGGGGCTGCGCAATGGATGCCAACTGTAGACAAAGCCGGATCTTGTAGACATTTTGTTGCCCTGACTGCTGGCAGAGAGCCATCACAAGCTTCAGTGCAGCCTCAAGGGGCGCATATATTAAAGAAAAAGCAAGAGCCATGCTCCAAAATGGCTTATTTAAAATGCAAAGGGTAACAAGAGAGCTGCATTTGAGGAAAGCCCAGCTCTCAGAACAGGAAAGTGATACAAAATCTTGGTTAAAGTTGCTTGCTCTTGAACTAATTAGCTGGGGATTGAATTCAGCATGAGAAGTCAAAATGTAGGTTAAGAGTGAAGGAAAATGTTATTTTTCCTTTTAGGTAGCAGCCTGGCACTTCAGAATGTAGTAGCAGGCAGCACATGAGATTCAGCCAATTTGACGAAATCACAAAATTGTTAAAAACACCACAGCTGATTGAAAAGGGGTTCCAGAGATATAACTTGGACCAGATGCATGATAAAAGACATTTTTATCTTCTTTGGTGGTAACTTCTTTGCAATAAGATGTGGGCACATTTGTCATTAAAGAAAAAAAAAAAAAGGGATGAATAATATAAAATCCAGTAGAACATCAAATAATGTTCCCACCACTTTTGAAATACTATTCCTACCTAGCATTGATCTGCTATTATTTTCTTTCAAATCTCTTTTCTTGTTTTTCTAAGATGGGAGATTTGTGGGAAAATCATACATAATAGAAGGAGGCCAAGATCTTTTGCTTTTGTTTTACTTGTGAGCCTTTAAGAAAAGGATAGAACAAGTCATATTACCCATTGATGGCATTCTTGACTGGATATGCACCCTTAACAGAATATGTCTGCATATAAGAAGATCTTCTTAATATGCCTGTGCTAGATTCACAATTTTCATGCCTAATTAGCTGTGTAAACAAATTTGGAATTTAGGGAATTTTCTATGTCACAAGGGAGTGAAGGTTTATTACCTATTTTGTAGATGGTAATTTTGCGGTTGGGTCTATTTTATAGATGGATCTCCCTAAATTTGAAGTGTCTACACTATCTGAGATCCATACTATTCCATATGGTGCTCCCTTTGACTCTTACATTGTATATTCTATGTTAATTCTGCTGCTGCTTCTGAACAGAAGTGTTCAGAGCCAGCACCAAGGGTAGACCATCTCAGGGACAGTTATGCTGCCCACAAAGTGCAGGGCACATTTCAGCAGAGGGGACCCAGCCCTCCACGTCCTGCTCTGCCAAAGCCCAACTGTTATGTAAGATTCCCACGCCCAGATATCTGCCAAATTTGGGGATTCTGTGAATTTCTTGTTAGCCCAGTGCAGACTGAAAGGAGAAGAGGTAGAGACTGTACCAAATCAAGGGCTAGGAGAGACATGGAATAATTGGGTGTGGCCATCCATTGGCAGAGAGCACCTGCCTCAGCATCAGCTGGTCAGGAATCCACAGAGAAGCTAGGGGGCACTGTACGGGGCACCCGTGGGTGGCTTTATCTTCTATGACTGATACTTAAATGGCAGAGCTCATGTGATGCTGTTTCAGGCTCGCCGCTGGGTGTTTCTAATCATGTGTTTTAATTAATGTTTTTATTGTACTTGGGCCCAGAGGCTGTTGCAACAGACCAGCATATATTTAGAAGTCTCTGAATAAATAAATATAAAGCAAGGGAAAACTAACTCTGCTGGAATGATGAGAGTGATTGTTTCTAAAAAGATAGATTAAGTCTTCAGATTCTACTGCTTGAGACTAACTCCTCTGCAATATCATGGCCTGTCACCTAAATATACCCTTTGGGTGTAACAGAGCATGGCTTCAGGATCTTATTCAGAAGTCTACATTCTTGGTCTTAAGGCAGTTGGGGACACTGTAGAATTTATTGTGTCAATTTTGACTTAAAAAAATTAACAAAATCATAGTAGGGATGTTGGGTTAGCAGTAGTAGCAAATTTCTGAGGCAATATTTATTTGGGCCAGTGTAGATCTCTTCCCACTGCTGGAGAAAGGAGGTAATTGGAATGTGCTTGTTCCTTTGTCTCCTCTTACTGTTCTCTCTTGAATTTTTGCTCTCCCCATTAAAAGGGGCTTATGTCTCTTCCCCATACATTTTAAGTCAGTAGCACTTTTAGGAAGTAGATTTAATTCAACTTAGCCAATATTTACTGAGCACCTCTTTATTCAAGGCAGGAGCTGGACTTTATAGGGGAATGAGATGTTTGTAAGTTATAGGAAATGTATTTATAAGATACATCTTGCTTCTGAATATGTGCTGAGTTTGGAGTAGATGAAAGCATCTTCTGTTGTGATTTTCTTTGGGCCCCAGAGAGCTTGTGAAAGTCACTCAAGAGCCATAAGGCTGGAGTGTTAGCAAATTGCCTAGTGATAGTACCGAGATCTGGTCCTGGGCAGACGAGTAAGGTTCTGGAGTCTGTCTGGTTATCTGCCGTCACTTTTTGCTTATCTTTCCTAATAGTGGCACCCCTTTCTTCCCTTGTCTCTATCTTCAGGAGTCCAAATTTTTCAAGATGCCCTAAATTAATGGTTCTTGACCCTGGCTGCAAAGAGCATTGAAAAAATACTGATGTCTGGGCCTCAAGCCCAAACCAGTGAAAACCACTGCAGTGATTCAGTTGTGCAGCTAGGGTTGAGATTATGGTGCCCTTTGCCCACCTACAGCAATTCACTACTTGCAGTTTGGCAAGCTCATCCTCAGGAAGTACCTGCTTAAATTGCCCTAGTTCTTTGATTCAAAATGCCACCAGTCCTAAGGTATACTAGAGATTTAATGATAGCTTTTTGATTAAAAAAAAAAAAACAAGAAAATAAGAAAATATATCACCACATTAAAAGCATACTTTAATTTTAAGTTATGACATGATTTCAGAAATATTAAAATATGAAAATCATGTAAATCTTAGAATAAAGAGAATATGGTTTTTAATACTATATTAGCTGAGAGGAAAATTTTACTTGTAATTTTTTGAGGGCTGTTTGCGTTGTGAAAGAGGGTACTTTTTAAACCAAAATATTGCAAATATTATATTTTTAATGATAAAGTTTCAAATTGGATTGTGGGCTAAGGAAGCGTTTCTCAGTCTCGGCACTATTGACATTTTAGACTGGATAGTTCTTTGTTGTATGGGGGGGTGCTGTCCTGTGCATTGTAGGATGTTTAGCAGCATCTCTGGCCTTTACCACTAGATGCCAATAGTACCCTCCCCTCCAGTTGTGACAACCAAAAATGTCTCCAGACATCATGTGCCAGTGTCCTCTGGGCAGCGGGCAAAATTATTCCCACTTGAGAACTCTTAGGCTAGTGAAACAGATATTTTGGGAGCAGCAGCTTGTATCAGTTAATGTTCAGTTGCAGAGAACAGATCCCACTCTAGCTGGCTCAAAGCTGAAATGTATTAATGACAGGGTATTCGATGGTCTACAGAACTAGTCTGTGGGCTGAAGAAACAGATGCTAGGCTGGTCAGCTTCCAGAAACGAATCCCGAAGCTGCACCACAACTGAGCCATCAAAGGAATTGCTGTGCTAGCCTTTATCTGGATGCTGCCTGTCAAATTGAAAAGCTGTGGTCAGGAAGCCACTTCTGCTAAACTGAGGAGTCAACACTCCATCGGCAGCAGCAGAATGATGCCTCATGTCCAGCCTCTCTCCTTGCTTCACTCAGTCTGAATTCATGTTCTGAAAGTGAACCTGATGACAGAGCCTGCATCATACCCAGAACCCTAGTTACAAGGAAGCATGGAAAAAAGCAGTTTTTAGTCTACCAGCCTCTGTACTACCCAGGAAGCCATTCCAGAAGGAGGTTGGAAAAGATGTTGAATGACCTCATCTCTAGTATCTGCCACAAGGTTCTTCCCAGTTAAGGAGATCCTTAACTTACACCACTAGGTAACCACCTATTCCAGGTAATTGAGGTCGGCCCAAGTGTCCTCTTCACTCGCCATTTACATCTTTTCTATAACATTTTTTATGTACTTCATCCTTGGCTTTGTCAATAGACATAACATATGAAAAGTGATGAGATGTGGGCTGAGGCCTAGGATACTCAACACCACCTATATCTCTAGCCATTCAAGACGCTGTGGGAATAGATATTTTGGGGCAGAGGCTTGTGTCTTTGAACCATATTTTCTCCATCTAGAAAAATAGAGCACCAATTATTATGAACAATCACATTGTCTGATTTGAAATAAACATTGATCAGTAGCCCTAAGTCCAAGTTGGTAAGAATCAAGCTATGCTTTCTGTCTCTGGATTATAGTCTTTTGCAATTTAAAAAAAGGTGACTCCTTATGGCTACCCATAATAAGTGATTGCTTACCTGATGTAATATGTTTTTCTTCTAGTGTGTTGGTAAAATCTCCTCATTATTAATTTGGTTTAAGCTATGGGGACTTTGAGCCTAAGTTAAAATTCAGTTGATATCCGTGGGAGAGGTAAAAGCATCCCAAGTAATTTACTCTTGAGTATAGAGTTGCCACGTAAAATATAGGAAAGCCAGTTAAATTTGAATTTTAAATAAACAATGACTAATTTTAGTATAATTTTAGTATAAGTATGTCCCAAATGTTGCATGGGATATAATTACACTAAAAAATTATTCATTGTTTATCTGAAATTCAAATTCAACTCGATGTCCGTCCTATGTTTTTACTTGCTAAGTCTTGTGTGAATGAGCTGAATAAATTATTTCTTGAGAATCCATTTCTTGAGAAGGACAGGGGTTGAAGAATACATGAGGGTGATGAACTCCTGAGATGAATAAAGATGAGCAAAGTGGGCTATATACAGAAAGGAGGAGGGACAACTAAAAACAGAGAGGCACTAAATTAGTCCTAGTTATCATTGACTATTCCCTAGACATTCAAATAAAGCCCTTATGTGAAGATAAAGCTCTGTTCCTTCTCTGCAAATGTAGCCACTTTCCTAAAGCATTTGGATCTGGTCCCAATGCAGCATTCTGCTGCCTGGGCTGGACAAGCCAAACTTCGAGGTAAGCGGAAGAGAGGAGCAGCACAGGCACTGGATACCTTGGAGCCTTGTAATCTCGCTTGCACAACCTCCAGATTGCATGGTTCTTGGCTTCAGTGCAGCTGGGCACAATTTCAATGCACATCTATGGAGACCATGTCACAACAACAAAACAAACCAACGTAGCTGCGAGTTACATTAACAGCTTGAAAAAACAAGTCAACAGACTTGAAGACTGCCCTGGGAGCCCCTCCCAGGGAGTCAGCCTTTGGCTGAAAGGGAGTTACTGTGCCTCCTTTTTGACATTTTTTCAGCTAAGATTATTCTATATGATCTGTAGCTTGTCCCTTTCAAAGAGTTTTTGTTTGTGTGTTTGTTTTTTGGAGAGAACCTGTATTTGCTTTATTGTTGATCAGCACTAGATCTTTCTGATGTGTGGAGTGTCCTGTATTGCATGCAAGTTTCTTGTCCTAAGAGATGGTTTCCCTGCTGCAGATGTCATACCCGTGCAATGGTACACCCTTTCCTTACACTGCTGTTGGTCACAAATACATTGAGCCAGATTTTCCACATCTTCTGATACTTCAGTCACTGCCTGGTTGCAAATTGGTAGTCAGGAAGACTTTACACACTTTGCGGCAATAGCTCGTATGACAATTCTGAGGTAATTTGTTGGAGACACCTTGCTCCTTATAGAGAGTACATTAGTACGTGAAAATTAAGGCCGGTAGCACCTTCTCCATACTGAACTAAGAACAAACTGGCATCTTAATGTTAGAGGATCAGGCCCAGGAGTATATGTGGATTGGAGTCTTGCCAGTATCAGGAAACTCCTGTGCTCATGTATTTTTTATTTCTTATTTTATGAAAGGTTTGATTTATGTGCCACTAACATCTGGGTGTGTGGGTGAACACACTGTGAGGAAGCTGGTGAAGAGAAGGAAAATTAAACATTTTAGAAGGGATCTTCTTCACTGCTCGATGTGATTTCTTTAAAAACAAATATAAGGTATGCTTTATTTTGCATCTTCAATCTTTTCATCTAATTTGCATATATCCTTTGACTGTCATATTTTACCTCAAAAATTTAGTTCCCTACACATATAGTACATTATAACAACTTTACCTTTTTCCTTATTTAGTCACTAAAAACTTATGTTTGTAAGAGAACAACAAGGAAAACAACAAAGCCATCCTCATTTTCCTTATTTTTCTTTGGTTGTCTTTTTTTACCAAGCCTATTCTGACTCATATCCTGGGCTATCTCACTTTGCGCATGTTTCCAGAATTTGTTTTTTATTTTTTTTTCATTTTCAGTATTTTCCCTAGTTCTTCTTTTTCCCATTATTCATTCTCCAACTCCTGTTTCCACATATTCTCCCTTTTCTGCACCATCTCTTCCTCTTTCTCTAGACCTTTATGGAGAGATATGACCTTCTTTGCTCTTTTTATCACAGAACTTTCATGAAGTTCTGCTCCAAGTCCCCTTAAACTATGTGGAACAGATTGTCCTAGCTCAAGGGAACACTCCAGTGAGAGGCATGGAATGACTTGGAGTTGTGGGTCTGAAAGGTGATGGGTTATGATCTGTCTTAGGTCCATTCCACCCTTAGGATTCTGTGATTCCATGAAGAGATACTCTTGGGATTGGTGGATCAGGTAAACGTTTTTTGTGCATTTAGATTCTCCAACTCAAATATTATAGTTTGAAGTTAAGTTATGCTGAGCTGAAAAACAAACAGACAAAAAAATTTCCAAGCCAAGAAAATATTTGGCTCGTTTCAGAGAGGCCAAAAGATCAATATTGTCAGATGGTTAGAAATCCTTATAATATCTGAAAGCTGATGAACTCTCAGAAGGGAGAGTGTGGAGGGATTAACTCCTAATGCCGTTAACAGGTCTTGCTCTGGTGCACCTTGGCTCTCCCCACCTGTATGGTAACTTTAGATCCTTCCAGGGGAACTAGAGATCATTGATATCTGTAGCAGTCCATGCCCTCCCTTGGATTCCTGTGGTGAGGGCTTTATTCAGGGTGAAAAAGTTGCTGTCTATATGGAACCATGCCCAATATGGGAGCCATTAAAAAGGGAGGCTGCAAAGTTCTGTGTCACAAGTGATAAGCATAAATTCAAATCTACTCATTTTGTTGAGGCAAAATAATACTCGTTCATTTGTTTCATAGTGCACCTACTCTGTTCCAGGCACACTGTTAAACCGTGGTGAACAATGATGAGTAAAGCCAGATACGGGGCTCCCACCCTCAGGGAGTATAGAGTCCAGTGGGGAAGATAGGCAGTAATCACATAATCACACAAGTACATTTAAAATGGTATCAGTAATAAGTACTAAAAAAAGGGAAGTACATGGAGCTATGGAGCATAAAATAGTTGGGTTTGACGTAGTTGTGAGGTGGGAGGAGATCTGAAGGAGGAAGAGGAATTACGTGCTTGGAGAGTAGGGTGAGAAGTTCCCTAGAGACATTGGCCACGTGCCAAAGCTCTGTGATAGGTGGGATGGAGAGAGAGAGCCAGTGCAGCTGGAACAGAGTGAGAATGAGGCAGCAGCAGGGGGCAATATGAGGATGGGCAGCAGGGGCCAGATCATCCAGGGGCTCAAAGGCCATGTTATGGATGATTTTGCTCTTTAATCCTAATAACAAAGGAAAGCCATAAAAATGCTTTGGGGGGCCAGCCTGGTGGTGTAGTTTAAGTTTGTGGTTAAGTTCCCCTGCTCCGCTTTGGCGGCCTGGGGTTCACGAGTTCAGATCCCCAGTGTGGACCTACATACCACTCATCAAGCCGTGCTGTGGCGGCATCCCACATACAAAATAGAGGAAGATTGGCACAGACATTAGCTCAGGGCCAATCTTCCTCACCAAAAAAAAAAAAAAAAAATCTTAGGGGGTAGAGTGGGAGAAGTGATCAGACTTACATGTCAAAAATATTTATTTAGATGTTATAATAAGCATCCTATGAATTATTAGAGGACCTCAAACATTTAAAACTGAGATATTTTTTCTTTTTTTATTTTATTGTGTTAAGAACACAACATGAGATCTATACATTAAACAAATTTTAAGTGTACAGTATACATTATTGTTGACTATAGACTCAACATTTTACAGCAGGTCTCTAGAGCTTATTTATCTTACTTGCCTGAAACTTTATGCCTGTTGATTAATGACTCCTTATTTCTCCCTTCCCCAGCCTCTGATAACCACCATTCCAGCATTTGATTTTGTGAATTTGACTATTTTGGATACCTCATGTAAGCAGAATCACGTGGTATCTGTCTTTCTGTGTCTGGCTTATTTCACTTAGCATAATGTCCTCAAGGTCCATCCAAGTTGTCAAATATTGCAGAATTCTCCCTCTTTTTTTAAAGGCTGAATAGTATTCCATTGTATGTATATAACATATTTTTTTTAATCCATTCATTTGTCCACAGACATTTAGGTTGTTTCCACCTCTTAGCTGTTGTGAATAGTACTGCAATGAATATGAGAGTGCTAGTACCTCTTTGAGATCCTAATTTCAATTCTTTTGGATATATACCCAGAAATGACATTGCTGAATCATATGATATTTCTATTTTTAATTTTTTGAGGAACTGCCATACTATTGTCCATAGCAGCTGCACCATTTTGCATTTCCACCAGCAGTGTTAAAGGGTTCCAATTTCTCTACATCCTCTCCAACACTTGTTGTCTTTTGTTTTTTCCATAATATCCATTATGACAGTTATGACATGATATCTCATTGTGGTTTTGATTTACATTTCCCTGATGATTAGTGATGATGAGCATTTTTTCCATATACCTGTTGGGTATTTGTATGTCTTCTTTGAAGAAATGTCTATTCAAGTCTTTAGCCCATTTTTGAAATAAAATTATTAGTTTTTTTGTTATTGAACTGTAGGAGTTCCTCATATGTTTTGGAGATTAATCCTTTATCAGATATATGGTTTGCAAATATTTTCTCCTGTTCCCTAGGTTGCCTTTTCACTCTGATGATTGTTTCCTTTACTGTGCAGAAGCTTTTTAGTTTGACGTAGTCTCACTTACTTCTTTTTGTTTTTGTTGCCTGTGCTTTTGGTGTCATATCCGTAAAATCATTGCCAAGACCAACGTCATGAAGCTTTTCCTCTATGTTTTCTTTTAGGAGTTTTACAATTCCAGGTCTTATGTTTGAGTTGATTTCTGTTTATAGTGTAAGATAAGATTTTTGTTTACAGTGAGGGATAATAACAATTTCATGATTTTGCACGTGAATATCCAGTTTTCCTAACACCATTTGTTGAAGAGACTATCCTTTCCACATTGTGTATTCTTGGCACCCTTGTCAAAGATCAGTTGACTGCATGTATGTGGATTTATTTCTGGGCTCTACTCTGTTTCAGTGGTCTATATGTCTGTCCTTACGCCAGTACCATACTATTTTGATTACTGTAGCTTCACAATATATTTTGAAATCAGGAAATGTGATGCCTCCAGCTTTGTTCTTCTTTCTCAGGATTTATTTAGCTATTTGTGGTCTTTTGTGGTCCTGTATGAATTGTAGTATTGTTTTTTCTATTTCTGTATAAAATGTCTTTGGGATTGTGATAGGGATTGCACTGAATCTGTAGATCACTTTGGGTAATACAAACATTTTAACAATATTATGTCTCCCAGTTCATAAACACTGGATGTCTTTCCATTTGTTTGTGTCTTGTTTAATTTCTTTCATTGATGTGTTGTAGTTTTCAGTATGTGAATCTCTTACCTCCTTAGTTAAGTTATATCAGTATATCTTTCTCCATAAAAATGTGGTCAAAACACCCTAGAGTGAAAATGACAAGATCAAAACAGTGGAATAAAATTATTTTGGACCAGTTTTTGAATTTTTAGGTGCATTTAATATAGGGTTCATCATAGGTATTTTCATCATAGGTATGCTTAATTTTTCATTTTCTTTCCTTCAAATCAAATTTTACTTTATCATATTTGGAAAATGAGTGAAAAATTAACTGTTGGGGTACACATGCTACTTGGAAAGGAAGAGCTAAAAAGAGGTTGATCATTCACATTTGATCAATAAATAATGCTTTTATTTCTGCCTGTAAATAGTATGGGTACTTGTTTGGGACTGCTGCTAACTATTTAGTAACATTATTGTCACCTAGTAAATTCTATTGAATTATAATCACTCGATTAAATTATTTTGTAAGTTGATAGTGAATTTAATTTGTAATTTATGACAGTGGTTTATAATTTGAGAGCTTGGAGGATTCTGATCAGCTTAAAAGTATGAGAAGCCATAGCCTACTTTGATCATTTAAAAAAATCAGATTCTGTTTCAAAAAGGGCTCACTTGAAGTTTACCAATTTTCCATTGGTAAAATAGGTAGTAACTATTGGAATTTTTCATTTACCCTTAGTGAAAAGTAACTCCACTTAGAATCGGCATGGTTTCTTCCCAAACCAAGCATAATTTCCGCTAATAAATTATAAGACCTGGAACAAGTGATAAATGATGACCAAAAGATATAGATGCTAAATGTTTAGTTAAAAAAAGAGCAATCTTCTAGAGAAAAAGAGTGAAGTTCTTGAAAAATATTAAAATAAGTGTGTAGCTGTAGTTCTTAAACTGGATGCAATCTTACATTAATTGGTTATAAAAATTATCTAGTAAAATGAAATGCAACACATCAGTAGAAAGGGCAGCTTGAGAATTGTGAGATGTTGACTTATTCTACTGTTTTAGATCAGCAGATCCAAGACATACTACAAAAGAAGAAAAATCTCAAATTTTGTATATAGATGAAAGTTTTCTTTTTGGAAGGAAGGAGTCACCCTGAGCTAACATCTGTTGCCAATCTTCCTCTTTTTTTTTCCTTCTCCCAAAAGCCCCAGTGCATGGTTGTATATCCTAGTTGTAAGTCCTTCTAGTTCTTCTACGTGAGCCGCTGCCCCACTATGGCAACTGACAGACGGGTGGTGTGGTTCCATGACCAGGAAGCGAACCTGGACTGCTGAGGCAGAGAGTGCCGAACTTTAACCACTAGATCATCAGGGCTGGCCTGAAACTTTCTTTTTTAAACTCTGGGAAATCTGTTTGCAAATCAGTCTCATGCATGTTGTTTAATGGTTGTGTATATTAAGTCTAGTCAGTTCAGTGTAGTGGTTAAGAGGGCAGCCTCTGGAGCCTGACAGCTTAGGTTCAGATCCCTGCTTTCTCATTTATTAGCTGTAGAACCTGTGAACAATTGGGGAAATTACTTAACCTGTTAGAGCCCTGTTTTCCTCCCTTCTAAAATGGAGATGGTAAAGTCCTACTTCACAGGATTGTTGTCAGGATTAGATGTGTTAATGCATCTAAAAAATTTTACCTGTTATTGTCATTATTACTAGCTACAGGAGAGAATTTTCTGGACTATTACAAATAGACTTGTTCTCAATGGAAAATATAGTCTGTGTTTGGAGAATATTCTTTCTTACCTGAGTTATTCTTTTTTCTTGTTCTTTATTGAGGTCACATTGGTTTATAACATTATATAAATTTCAGGTATACATCATTGTATTTCGACTTCTATATTGACTGCATCGTGTTTACCACCAAAAGTCTGGTTTCCATCTATCACTGTACATATGTTCCCCTTTACCTCTTTCACCCTCCCCACATCCTTCGTCCCCTCTGGTAACCACAAATCTATTTTCTGTATCTCTGTGTTTGTTTGTTTGTTTGTTTTATTCTCCACATATGAATGAAATCATATGGTATTCATCTTTCTCCATCTGACTTCTTTCGCTTAGCATAATACCCTCAAGGTCCATCCATGTGGTCACAAATGACAAGATTTTATCTGTTTTTATGACTGAGTAGTATTCCAATGTGTATATATACCACATCTTCTTTATCCATTTATCCATTGCTGGGCACTTAGGTTGTTTCCAAGTCTTGGCTATTGTAAATAGTGCTGCAATGAACATAGAGGTGCATGTATCTTTTTAAATTAATGTTTTCATGCTCTTTGGATAAATACTCAGAAGTGGTATAGCTGGATCATATGGTAGTTCTATTTTTAATATTTTGAGGGCTCTCCATAGTGGCTACACTGTGGTGTTTTCCTTAGCGACTGCACCAATTTACATTCCCACCAGTAATGTATGCGTGTTCCCTTTTCTCCACCTAAATTGTTCTTAACCTCTGTATCTATATGTTCTTCTTGAAGGTGTTCTGGACAGCTGTGGGCCTTCTGTGTGTGTGAATGTGTGTGTGTGTGTGTGTGTGTGTTGTCATTAAGACTATAAAATGTAGCACGCTATTATATTGTGATAAGAATCTAATATCGCAGGTATTAAAACAGTGGGAACACACAGAGAATAAAACTAATTCTAAGAAAGTACGTGTAACTATGTGACCTTGGTAAAACACTTTCTCTCATGTCTTGGCTTGTTTAAAAAATTTTTTAAATCATGTAAAATGCTGGCATTAGACTAAATCCCAAATTTCCTTCCCAAGCTTTAGATTATAAATGCTCTGCTTGCACAGCTGGTCTCACTTTAATGATTCCATGCATCCTGGACACCTGTAGGATGGACCAGTGTAAAGGGAATCATCTGTTTTTAACCCACTGAAGCTTGCCAGTGGAAACCACAGTAAAAAGGGTTATGGCATCCAGAAATGAAGTCTGCAATATTAATGTAGAGGCAGTGCTGAATGACAAAATGATGTGCCAAAAGGGGGGGGGCTACCTGAACTCCTGCATTGCTTAATTCTAATAGGCATGAGCTGAAGTTTCTTCAGGCAATGTATTCCAGATAGAAGCTGCTGGGAATTTTTGCCTTTAACTTTCATCTTCCCTACTCTGTCCTCTCTCCATTTATAAAAAGCTACTGCTTAAAGGGCTAATTGTTACTGATGTTGAGTGTCACCACCATCAAGGACCCACCATTTTCAAGGTACTCTTCTGGGCGTTGAGTAAATATTTGCCAATGTTCTAAATGCCAGAGCCTCTTGAGAACTTAAGAGGAATGTTACTTAGGCAGGGATAGGGGAAGAGCAGAATAATTCCTGGCCTTGCCATTGTGCAGTGAATTTTGGAGGTCTGGGCTGAATGTCTCCGAAAAATGTACCACAATTACTACTGCTTTAACTCTTACTGTGTTGGTGGCTGCATCTCCCTCAAGCTGCCTGAAATGCTCTTTCATTTCAACACTTTGGAGGGGAGCAAGAATTCTCTTCTCATTTGGATTTTGGTCTGTGTTTGAAAAGGGAATTATGGAAATATAATTCTGTGAGGGCATGAAAAGGCAAGCCATGGGCCTCACAATGAGGGCTCAGCAAGTTGCTTCATGTTTTCCATTCATAGCCGCCTCTTCTCTGTCAGCTCTTTTGAAGCACCCATAAAGCAAAATAAGCTCATTAAATATGAAGGGGCAAGTGAAGTTGGCAGTTGCACCTATTCAAATAGACTTTCCTTTTTAGATGTTTACACTCCAGAAAAAAGAACAGTCAGAAGACGAATGCCTCCTTATCAGTGGCTGCTCATGGCCTCCCGTTTGGGTAAGTGAGGTCAGTCAGGGCCCAGAAGATGTGGGCATTTTGCTCCAGATCTGGTACTAAACCAGTCTATGAAGTTAATGTCACAGCAAAAAGGCAGAATGGCCTTGTCACTGTCATTTCATTCACTAAGTTTGTATATAAGGATGAAGACTGACTGATGTTTCTTTCTAAACAATCAAGGGCATTTTTTCATGACTCTCTCTATATGGACATGGCCTTGCCTTGGTTGTGCCATCTTGCTGACAGGGACAAGCAATAGCTCTGGCCTGTGGACCAGCTCTTCCCATCTGTAGATTCTCTTCTTTCATGAAGCTTTCCCTGCAAATTTGGCTCTTTTTCTGAACCCACAACATCCACATTTAATGCGCTGAGGGGTATGCCGAGATACATAAGAGATGGTTTTAACCCTTGAAATCTTATAGTCATTAAATGAGATAATGTGTGATGATGTTCAGTAAGTTGCCATGCAAATGTAAGGCAATTTGAGCTGAATCTTGAAAGATGAAAAATGTATCTATGGTCTCTGATTGTGGAATAGTTTGAGCAAAGACACAGAGGTGTTTGTAATCAGTGGACACTCTTTTTGGTCCTTATTTTAAATGGCCTGAGCAATATTTGATACTGTTGACCACTTGCTTCCTCTCGAAGGGTTCTCTTGGCTTCTAGGACAACACATTTGATGGGGTTTTCTCCTGCTTTTCTGACAGCTCTTTTCAATCTCACCCCAGGTTTCTATGACCATATATATGCTGATGATGCCTCACCTGTGCCTCTAGCCAGGCTGTTGTCTTGAAGGTCAGACCTGTATATCTAATTGTCTGCTGTTCACACCCACATATTCATCTTACTTAAATACCTTCGGTCCAGCATGTCCAAAACTGAACTCATTATCTTTTTCCCCAGGTCTGCATCTTCCTCAGTGTTTCCTATCTTAATGAATAATGTACATCTAGTTATTCAAGCCAGAAACATGGTATAATCTTTGACTCCTCCCTCCCCATAGCCTTCCGTATGATAAATGATCACACCCTTTATATTCTAGCTTCTTAATATCTCCTAAATCTGTCCGGGTCTCTCCGTCTCCATTGCCACCTCAGCTCTCCATCATCTTTTGGTTGGATGACTGCAGTATCCATCTATCTTCATTCTTTCCTCCAGCTAATTCTTCTCTACCTTGTAGCCAGGGAAATCTTTCTAAAGCACAAATATGATCATTGTGTTGTTTCTTTCCTTAAAGCCCTCTGATAGCTCCTCTTTGCCCTAAGGATAGTGTCCAGATCCCTAAATAAGGCTACTCTCCTTTATTGTTCTGGCCCTATTGACCTCTCTTGCCTCATCTCTTGCCACCAGCACTCAAACTTCCTGAGCTTCAGACATTTTGAAGTGCACTTACAGTTCACTGACTCACCAGGTAAGTTTCCATATTTCCAGGACTATCTAACACTCTTCTCCCTTGCTCTTCCTCTGGTCTCAGCTGGGAAATCACTGTTTATACTGTATTCTAATGGCTGGTTTACTTGTCTATATCCCTTTAGGTCAGTCAGTACCTCTTATAGAGTCTGGCACAATTTAGATATTCAGTAGATAATTTTTGGATGAATGAGTGAGTGCTAACGCACAAGGTGTCTTTAAGGAATGACAGATCACCCAGTTTGACTGGAATGCAGGATATATAAAGGACGGGAGTGAAAGATATGAAAGAAAGGTAGTTGGGTGTCTTAGATTGGGTTCCCTGAACAGAAATTCTGAGATAGAGGTTCAAGTGCAAGAAGTTTATTGGTGAATGCTCTTGGGGTCAACTCCTGTGAGGGACCCAGGGAAGCAGGGTATGGCAGAGGGAGAAGTTGAACTGAAATGAAGTTGCAACAGGGCCCTCAGCTAATCCCACATGGCATACAAAAGATGGCATAACCCTACAAAGTTGTCCTGAATTGAGACAAAGGGGCTGGGACTTTTTATTCTCATAGCAGTTAGTCATTAGATGTAGGATGCCACTGGAGAGGGGGCAAAACTTGGGCCAAACAGCTCCCTTTGGCCAAGGGTACTTTCTAGGGAAGAGTTCAATTATGATCTGTCAAAAGTCAACACTACTGGCAGTGGGGGAATGAATGCTTTGGTAGTAAATGGGGGTCTGGGTGGCACATTACAGCGTCCATGACACTAGGCCTAGTTTATGCCAGACTAAGGAATTTAAACTTTATTTGATAGGTCTTGGGATGCCAATGAAGGTGTTTACACAGAGAAGTAACGTGATTCATAGCTGTATTTAGGAAGATTAATCTGGCTAAGGTGTTTAGATTGGATCGGAGGTGGAGAAATTAGAGGCAGAGAAGGCAGTGAGAAACTTTTGAAATAGTCCAGGTGAGGAAATAAAGGCCTGAGAAAAGGTGTTGGCAGTGGAAATGGAAAAGGCAGGATTTTGGTAGCAAGAGATATGACAATGCTAGAATTCACAGGCCCTGAGGACTGATTAAATATGGGAAGTATGGAAGAGGAAGGAGACTCAAAGTTGATTTTAAGTTTTTAAACTTGGGTGAAATGTAAGAATGATGATGCTGGTAATAGAAATTTCAGAAGGATACAGGCTTGGTGGTAGATTTGTTGAATTTGCAGTATGGCTGCTACTCAAGTACAAGTAGCCTTCAGGTGGCTGGGTGATTTTTCAGGAGGGCAAAATACACATAAATAAAAGTTATATAATGAAATAAGGATGGTTGTACAGCATATAAATATCAAATGGATATATAAACAGTTAATGCTAAGGGAGGTCAGAGAAGAGAGAAATCACTGTGGCCAAGAAGTCTTCATGGAGGAGGTAGCATTTGAGTGAGATCTAGATGCAGGTGTGGGATCTATGATGGGGAAGGAGAGATAGGGAGGAAGGAATGATGACATTCTAAGTCGGGGGCAATGGTTTGAACAGAGTTAGAGAGGTAGGAATATACACTGCATGTTTAGGGGACCATGAGAAGATCAATTTGGCTAGAAGAGAGGATTCATTGAAGGAAGTATTGGTTTAAAAAGTTGGAAAATTGATTGTGGGGGGCACTTGAATGACAGACTAAATGATAGGGAGGTTAGAGAAGTTCAGGAGATTTCTTGTAAAACCTTGCCTCTATTTCTGAAGTCTAATACTATCTACTGCCTAAATGTGGGTCTCCACAATCCCACAGAACTAGAACTTTCCACTTGAAAGACATTCTCAGTTTTTTTTACACCAAAGTGGCTCTGATGTAGAAGACTACTAGTCATTGGCATTCTTTTTCATGGATATTATATGAAAACACATTAAAGGCAAGTCCAGCCTGCATGTGTCTCTGAGGCTTTTATATTCAGTCTTTGCTAAGCTTTCACGAGGCTCAAAGAATCTGCGGCCTAATTGATCAGCTGGTTTACTGGCTCACCCTGAAAAGTAAATATTGTGTATCTGCAAGTGGAAAAATCAGTATGTGTAATCTAGCTGCCTAGTCACGCCTGCCCAAATGCTGTTGAAAACTTTGACCAAGGGCTATAAAACTGTCAAGACCTGGGGCCCAAGTTCTCTTCTACACCAAATAGCTCGTTACTGAAGCTATTGGGAAGATAACAGGGCATACGTTTGACTTGCTGGGATTCCTTATTTGCTACAGAAGCATCTGGCAGAGCTGAATAGTTTTGTATTACATCATTTTTCAATTCTTGTTTTTTATTTGTCTTCTAATTCAATTTATTTGACATTGAAACTTGCCCCACACTCTTCTAAGCATACTCATAGAATAAAAAGGCTATCGTGATATCAATGCAGTGACTTCAAAATGGAATCTTCAGATTGGCTCTTGGACTAGTAAAAAACAAAACAAAACAGAAATTTCTTTAGTGTCTTTGAGCAGATGTTTAATTTCTCCCTCCTCCAAGGTGATCATGGGCTGCTATGGGACATCCCCACTGCCATTTTGTGACATTCACAGCATCATTTCTTTTCTATTTTCTTTGCATAATTTCATTGCAGAGTGCTTGGAACATGTCTTCTGGAAAAAAAAGAATTGCTACTGAAGGGACTAATTTTTTTTTTTTGGGAACAGGAGTTGATGAATGATATGTGGTGAAGCCCCCCATTTACTTTTGGAGTGGCCTGCTAGATTTAGGACCAGCAATGGAGAGTATGCAACTGATGAGTATGCAATTGATGATGTACTTTCTGTTAAGGTAAGTGACCCAAGCATGTCTGTAGCTTTCCACATGGCTAATTGCATGAGCTTTCATTCAAAGGAAGAAAACATGTCAACTCTTGGGCAATTAAAAAAAAAATCACCTGAGCATGTTATTAAGTTGCAACTGATATTCAACAGCTCTACATTAATCTCTAAGAAGTGAACAAAGGAGTATTTACTCTTTTTATCCATTGTTAACTTTGCACAATTGATTTTATTCTTCAATCCACAGAAATATTTACTGCCCTGTAAAGGTTTCTTTTTATATTTATATTTTATATTTAATAGTGTCCTTTAGATGTTTGATTTAAAGGAGGTACATTTCAGTGATCCAAAGAGGAATCACACATGGGTTGTATGTTGTGTTTTCAATTTTAAATAGAAATCTTAATTGTTTAATGCCTTACTTACTCCACTTAGATCCTTCCTGAATCCAGACTAATTTTCAAGGCTGCCTTAGTCATCCCTAGTATAAACTTTTCATTTCCTGCCCATTTACCTTGGCTAGAGATGAAGAAGAGTCATCTCCAGACCCAATGGTGTGATGTTAGGGGTGCTGAGACTTTATTTCCCGAATTAACTCTCGTAAATAGTTTTTTATTAGTAATATTCCTTTAACAGGCACCAAAGATCTTAATGCCTTTTACTTACCCATGGTGTCTACTAGCCTCACCTCTGATAGACAGGGTTTTTGGTTTACTGACATGTTTTTAAAAAGAAGCACAGAAAATGTGAATGGCCACGTAGAATTAGCCACTAACTAGTAATGAGGTGGTTAGGGCTATGGGCTCTGGAGTCAAACTGACTTGAGTTACAGACTTGGCTCCACTTGTGTGACTAGGGCAGTTTCTTATTTCTCCGAGACTCAGTCTCTTCATCTTTCAAATGGAATGGAAAATCTCATGTCATAAAATGAGATATCTGTAAAGCACATAAAGTGTTTAGCACAGTGTGAGGCCACAGTGTATGGTATATAATAGTTGCTCAGTAAATGTTAGCTCTCTTTATTACTATTTAAATGTCTAGGCATTGAAAATGCCTTTCTTGAAAAAGCCTAACACCGATTTGCTGACACTAAGCTATACCTTTAAGATGTTCAAAGGCATGCATTAGAGTTTCAACTAAGGCGCTAGCCTAAATCCCATCCTAGGAGATTAATGTGAACTGCCTGGCACCTGAATCATTGCTGCTGAACTTCACTTAACACTTCTGAATCCAAACTGTTGCCACAGCTTTTACCTCTTGCATCTGCTTGTTTGACGTCTGGAACCTCTTGCCTTTGCTGTTGTGGTAGCCCAAGTCTGGCCTTTCCTCCTGATGCTCTCTTATCAGGAAATTTGGCCTTGTTATGCCGCGTCATCTACACTATGCCTGACCCTCTGGCCTGAGTTCTATTTTTGACTTTGCTCTACCAAGTCAGCATTGATGGACCCATCCCGTGGGCTGCATATAGGACACCAAGATATTAAAGTCCTCAGTTAATGGGACTGATGGATTATATACTAAAACACTACTGAACAAGCACTCATATGGAAGATTCTGGTAACTCGCTCCCAGATTTTCGACTGATCCCCCAGCTTTAGTTTAATGCCCATTTTGCTTAGGAAGCTTTAATATGGCCTGGCTGTGATTATCTGTCATATTTCCAAGTCTCCTATGGCTTTCTCAAGTTTGCTTTGAGTTTTTAAAAAAGAACTTTTTAATCTGATGTGAAACTCATTGTAAAAAATAATAATAATAAATTGCAGATATAGGAAAGTACAGAAAGGAGAATACAATATCTTTCAATCCTATTCCAGAAATAACTACAGTTAATATTTGGTGTACTTTCTTCTTTCTGTGCATATATTTATGTAATTGAGATAGCATCTCCTGCATTTTCCACTTAACACTACATCATAAACATCCCCCACTCCATCAAAATCTCGTTATAAACATTTTAATCACTGTATAATATTCTACCATGTAGATGTGCCATAGTTTTAACTTAGCTGTTCCCCCATTATTATACATTTAAACTGTCTTCATTTGTTTAGTTATTAGAAATGACACTAAAGTAATCATATTTGTGCATAAACATTTTTCTTATAAATTTAAAACTCTGTTCTAATACCTTTTTTTTTAAGAGTAAAAGAACAGTTTTCTTTCTGCCATCCTTGGACAAGGAGTGAGACAACAAGCCTAGTGAAACAACTAGGCTGAGCCAATGGTAGACACTTAAATATCTATTGAATGAATAAATAGGTATTGAAAAGGTGATTTTCCCTTATTAAAAGTGAATACATGGAAGTGTGGAACTAAGTAAGGGTTCTACTTACCCTTGAACACAAGAAGTACATTAAAAGAAGGGACATAGAGAAAAATAAGTGACACTAAAAATAAATCTGAGAGTTAGAAAGCTGTGCTCCAGTGGAACACTTCCATTCCAGAATAAAGAATATAGTCATTTTCTAGCCTCCCCATTGAGGCAGAGACTGGTAGCTAGTGACCAAACCCTTTTCAATCTTCTTCTTGAATACACAGCTAGACTCTATTTCTTAGCCTTCCTCGCAAGTGTGGCCAAAGGAAGATGAGCCAGTTCTAGGCCTGCCCCATAAAAGGTTCTCGCCTTCTATCTGCCATTGATCCGTTTCTTGATATAGATGAGCACAGTGACCTTGGAAACCATCTGTTGAAGATGGTAGAGCCCCCGGATGGAAGAAGCTTGGATTCCTGAATCTTTGCTGGGAACCAATTGCCTGCCTATTGGGTAATGGGAGCCAGAAACCTAGGCTCATTTCTGACATGTCCTTCTCCTTCACTCTCCACATCCAATCCATCATTAAGTCCTTTATTTTGTCTCCTGTATATATTGAATCTGTTCACTTCTCTTCATGCGCTCCACCAACACTTTTGTCCAAGTTAACATATCATCTTTCCTAGGCTGCTGGAATAGCCTTCTAACCTATACCCATCCTGGCCTCCTTTCAGTCTATTAAACTTGTTTTTCAGGGCCAGCCCGATAGCGTAGTGGTTAAGTTCACATGCTCTGCTTCGGCAGCCTGGGGTTCGTGGGTTTGGAACCAGGTGTGGACCTGCACACCACTGGTCAAGCCATGGTGTGGTGGTGTCCCACATATAAAATAGAGGAAGATTGTCACAGATGTTAGCTCAGGGCCTCACTTCCTCACCAAAAGAAACTCAAATGAGCAAACAAACAAAAATTTGTTTTTCCTCTACTACCTACTTTGGTGCTGGATGCTATAGCACACATTATATCGTGATAGGACTCCTGGCCTTGAACCATTGTGCATGCTGTCAGGTAAGGTCAACACAGAGTGTGGTAGGAATATTTCTAGAAGCTATTCCTATACCATACAGGAAGTGAAATTAACCATACATAGAAGTGACTGTGAATTATATAGATATATCCCACTAAACCCAAACTAAATGTATCCTCCTAACTAACTTCCCTGGGCTAGATTCCCAAAAATGGTTGTGACCACTCCAGTTCTATCTAACATGAGAAGTGTGATGTGACAGGGTGGGGGGTGGGGGTGGAGACATAAGAAGAAAGAGAATTCCTAATCAAAACTGTATTACTTTTGCAGCTAAACTGTATTACTTTTGAAAATTTCACAGAAATAACATGACCATGTGAATACATTGCTAGGCTCCCTTCAGGGCCTTGGAAGGGACTGGTGCAAGGGAAGGGCCTTGAAGCTTTAGCTTCATTGGCTTCCCTGAAAATTTGCCTTTGAAAGGCAACCAGGGCCGGCCCCGTGGCTTAGCGGTTAAGTGCGCGCCCTCCGCTGCTGGCAGCCCGGGTTCAGATCCCGGGCGCGCACTGACGCACCGCTTCTCTGGCCATGCTGAGGTGACGTCCCACATGCAGCAGCTAGAAGGCATATGCAGCTATGACATACAACAATCTGCTGGGGCTTTGGGGGGAAAAAATAAATAAATAAAATCTTTAAAAAAAAAAAAAAAGAAAGGCAACCAATTTTATATAATACTCTGTAGTTGGACTTGTGATGTGATCTGGAATCAGATAGGCTCATGGTGTTAACTATATGATACCACTTTACATATCTTATGTGTCTTTGCATCTAATTCAGAACCATGTGTCTTGGACGTGGTTGGTGCCTGATTTGCTGAGTGATATGCTGAGAAGAAGAAAACTAGGGTAGAAGAGGAGGAAGAGAGAAAAAAAGATGGAGAACCAAAAGAAAAAGGTTAAGGAAGAGGTTCATGTGCTATGCAGCCATCAGGCTAGTTACACGTGTTTCAGGTGTCAGAGTCATCAGGCAGTGCGCTGACCTTGGTCAGTGGATCTTGATACCTGTTCCACATCCTCTCAGCCACATGAGTCTACTGGGAGCTGCAGTAGAAATTTCTATCTCACTGACAGCATCCCACAACAAGCCTCTGTCTCTCTTCCTCTCTGCCTGAGGGCTTTCTTCAGTGCCAGGGAGCTTGCCCTCCTTCGGGCAGTTATAAGCGGATGTGGCGTTTAGTGCCCCAGGGGGCAACCTTCACCACAGCTATGGGAGTTGGTAGATAAATGGCCCAGTCTATGCAGCTTCTGGTGAGATGCTTTTGAGGTGAGTTCCACATGATTTCTCAGAGGATCCCCAGAGGAACTGAGAGCCAGTTGCCCACAGACGTGACCCACTCATTAACACACTCATTTATTGGCATCTCTCCCTTCCCTGACTCATTTTCCCCACTTCCTAACCTGTGCTTCCTGAGTTACCTCTCAAACTACCCATGCTCAATTCTTGTGTCACGGACTGCTTTTGGAGCAACACAAACCAAGACACCTGGTTTAAGTCATGGACAAGTAATTTACCACTTAAAGAAACATAATCTAAATATTAAAATACAAGACAAAGAATACAGTTTTTAAAGGAAATACACAATCTGGAGATACCCAAATAACTCAAAAAAATTATTTATTTGTGTTATATGCATCTGTTTAAAAATAATGCTGCGATTCTGCAGAAACTAATTTAATTTCTATGGGAAGATAAAAAAGAACTGAATTATTGCATTCAGGTCTTTAAAATTCTCTTGCATTTATATTCCAGCTCTGGCTTATTAAAGTGGTCTGTGCTCTATTAACATACATGTGCTTACAATATAAACAGCTAACTAGACATCTGTGTTGACTACATATAAATGGCAGTTAACTTTTTGCCTTGTTTCTGTTCAATGATCTTGATATTTTAGTCTGCTGGCCAGATGAAACAAGATTGGTTTTTTGGTACCAGATGTGTCACAGTTTGGGTTTGCATTTTGCAGGTGCTCCCCCCAGCTGTGAAGATGGAAACTTGCCATATTTCTGAGATGA